>NC_142679.1:10233795-10308795 GCF_964200805.1 Pocillopora damicornis | reverse complement strand
TTCATTTGCTTAAAATGTATGGGAGGTGGGAGGTTGTAAAGCAACATTGGCGATGTCGCAAGTGTCTGAGAGCGCATCACACAAGCGATTGCAAGAAACCAGACGGCTCAACCTGCGACAAATGCAGAAAAAACCATCACCGGTGCCTTCATAACGAGAAGACTGGAGAAACTAACACAAGTTTGAATCCCAAAGCACCACCGTTTCAAAGTCAGTTCCAAGGGCCCACACCTACATCGAATGGTAACATCCAGGGGAATGCTGTGTACCAAAAAAGCAAGTTGAAACCTGTTACTGGACTTTGCCTTGTGCAAAAAGTTAAAGTCATGGACAAAAATGGAAACTTTGTCGAAGTTCTCGCCATGTTGGACTCCGGGTCTAACACAAGCCTACTCTCCAAAGGTGCAGCTGGTCGACTTGGCTTAAATGGAGCAGCAACACGTCTCACTATGAATCTGGCGGGTGGAAAGAAGAAAAGCGAACCTTCTGAGATAATCGATGTCACGGTTGCCTCGCCCTCTGACGAAGATATTACGAAGACCCTTCAAGTGTATACCGTAACTAGACCTTGCAGTAGTGCCAAAAAAATTTCTAAGGAGTCAGTGAGACAGTACAGCCATTTGAAGAACGTTTCCGATAAAATACATCTCTCGGGTGGTGCCATAGATCTCCTTATTGGCACAGACTTCGTCGGCCTTCATTGATATTCACACAGTGTCCGGAGAACCTGGAGAGCCCATCGGGAAAAGAAACTGTTTTGGATGGTACGTTCTGGGACAGTTCGAGTCAAGCGGCTCCACTCTATCTGAAATTCAGTCAATAGAAGTAGGGACAGTAAGTGTCGAGGAAGACATCAAGAAACTTCTGCACCAAGACCTCCTTGGAGTCAAACCAACCAAACTCTGTACTTGCACTGAGTTCAGGTTACAGCTGGGACGACATCCTTCCCGAGAGTATTCAGCAAACATGGTTAGAGAATGTCCAGTCCATAAATGATCTCCTGTCATTTCAGTTTGACCGCAAGCTAAAACCAAACAACGCAGTGGGCGTGCCTCAAATTCACGGATTCTCCGATGGTGGTGAACAGGCTTATGGTGCGGTCATCTTCCTACGGTGGAAACTTGCTGGTGGAGACTATCGTAGTGTTCCAGTCACGATAAAGGCTTTAGTCGCACCTCTGAAGAAGAATAGCATCCCGAGATTAGAACTGTTGGGCTGTTTAGCACTTGCACGCATGTACGTTACATGTGTAAAAGCATTGGAGTTCGCAAAAGCCCAGGACTGGGAAAGATTCTTCTGGATCGATTCATCAACCGTTTTGTCCTGGATCAGAACGCCACCACAGGAATTCAGGCCTTTCGTATCTGCCAGAGTGGCTGAAATTCAAGAGACGATTGGGGCAGACCAGCGCTCAAGACCACACCCGAGTTAACACTCATGTGGACGACCTCGACGCTTTAAGAGAAAAGAAAACGTTTCGGAAAGAGAAGAAAGCCGGTAAACATCACAGTGCCGCCGCGGAAGTATGTCCTGAACTAGATCAACCTGGATCTGAAGAAAATCCTATCCTTTTACACTTGCTGAAAATGTGTTCTACGTACTCCGAGATACGGAGAACTCTAGCCTACGTCAGTCGCTTTATTCACAACGCTCGGAAAATAAACCCAAAGTCAGGGCCCATTTCAGTTCAGGAACTGAAGGCTGCCGAGACCCATCTTCTGCAGTGGAGTCAATTTCACGTCAACGAAGTCAGCTTGGATAAGAAACTGGTAGCAAAGAAGGATGAAGATAGCCTTTTTCGTGTGCATGGTCGACTTGAAGATGTCAGATGTCTCCCGGAAGAGTTGAGAAAACCTATCATCTTGCCAAAAGACCACCCCTTTGTGATCTTGCTTCTGCGTGACCTCCACGAACGACGTGGGCATTGTGGCTACAAGAGTTTAATCCACGAGGCCAGAAAAAGATTCTGGATCATTGGACTCCGCAGAATGGCTAAGACCGTCACCTCAAAGTGTGTCATATGCAGAAAATTATGGAAAAGGCCTCTCAACCAGCTCATGGGACAGATTCCAAACCTAAGAGTAGCAGCTGGCTTCCCGGCATTCTCAAACTCTGCTATGGACATGTTTGGGCCAGTACAGATCAAGCTCGGCCGCAAAACTCTGAAAGAGGCACAAGTGATCATCTTCGCTTGCATGACATCACGTGCGATTCATCTTGAGCTGGTCACCGATAAAACTTCAGACGAATTCTTAAGGCCGATTTACACGACAGAAAATTTTTGGCGCGGCTCGGATAAAATTGGTACGCGTACCAGAAACATTGGTTCGGCACGGATGAATTTAGTCGTGTAAACAACTTTGCCTCATCCATGCCGACTGATGTTTCTGGCACCCGAACCAAAATTTTATCCGTGCTCGGACCTACTCGCGAGGTAGTCCAAGCACGGATAAAATTGGTACGCGTTCCAAAATCTCTAGCCCGGGTCGGATAAAGTGTGTAGTGTAAACGATAAGCCGTGCCAAACCAACATTTTCCGAGTGAGCCTTTATGCGATTAGTCAGCACCATTTGTTGGGAGCATATGCAGAAAGTTCACTTCACGTTTCAACATGGCGGACGCAAACTCCAAAGGAAAGTCGCCCAAAAAATCGCGTGGAAAGATGTAAAGGAATTAATTCAAATAATGCAAGAAGAGACAGTTATGTTTAGTCTGGATAATGCGAAGACGCCAAAGGAGAAAAGGGCCGCTTACAAAACTGTTCAAGTACAGATGCAAAAGAAAGGTAAGCTGATCGATGTTTATGCCCCAGGGGTTTATGCGAAAGGTTTTCAATGAAAAACTAGTTAGATCGAAATTAGTACTTTCCATTTGTAACAGGGACTCTTCAAATTTCATCGTGATGCTAGTTAAGGTACAGGATGTTATTTTCGCTCACCATTTCGTATGTCAGATAATGCAAGCCTTGATGAAGAGAAGTGTTTGTTGTAGAATACCTGGCAACTTAGCCTCTTTGTTTTGTAGGTATTAATATCAGTTTAGATGCCATCATTAACAAATGGAAAAAGCTGAGACAGCAGTACAAACAACATCACGATAAGCAAAAAAGAAGTGGCACTGAGCATCAGAAAAAATGGAAGTTTTTTGATGAGATGGATCAAGCATGTGGTCACAGGGACACATCTTCGCCTGCGTGCCTTGTTGATTCAAGTGCACCTGCTGAAAGTACAGGTTTGTTTCATCATCATCATCATCATCATCATCATCATCATCATCATCATCATCATCATCATCATGTTCGCCAGTCACTACAGCCTGAAGTAACATCATCATTTACCAAAATTAACAAGATTTTGATTTGTAATGCTGACAGAAGTGGTAGCTCAGTATGTTACTGTCTTACAAACTTTTACTAAATGCAACTTTGGAATCACATAATTTTCTTGTACTTCCCCTGTTTACCTTACCTTCTCCGTGTTCGTAATTGTTTTGTTCCCCTGTTAAGATTTGGATAGCGGAACAGAAGGGAACATTGAGGACGAAACCAACGTCGAATCTGGTGATGAAGCTGACAATGAAGAGTTGAGCTCAAATTCAAAAGGCAGTGTTGAGGGAAGCAGTGGGGCAAGAGAGGAAAGACTAAGTGGGGCAAAAAAACCCAAATTGGAGATGGAAGCGGAAGCAAAAACTGATACGAAAAAAAACAAAGTTGTCAAGAAAGGCAAAATGACCAGATTTGAGAAATCGTTTGCAGTGTTAACCGAGAGCTTCAAAACTGCCGCTGAACAGGAGATGGACATGCTTGTAAAGCTTGAGAACATGCGCCAAAAAGAAATGTTGGTGCACGAAATACAGCTGAAAGAATTAGAGAATGAGCGTCGCAGGGAGGAGCGACAACATGAGCTGATGTTGGTTAATCTTTTAAGCCAAAATAGAAATCCATTTCAAAGAATGGATTTCTATGAAGAAAGCAACCCTGTACACAGTGGCAGTGAGAGCAGCTTTTATGAAATGTAAAGACTTATAGTTTTCAGAGGTTGCCGTTGGTTGTTGTTGATGTGAAGAGACAATTTGTGAAAAGGCTTTTTTCCCTCTGTTTTGTAACCATCTGGTTCACATCTTTCATACGGAAATAGTTTTACGTGACTGTTTATTGTCCTTGAGACCAAATCATTTGCTCATTTTAAAGAAGGTTAAAATCAGCAAGGGAATATATTGTTCTGTACACTATTGATGCATTGTGTTTTAGAAAACATGGGTAAGAACCAGAATTAAAGACTTTTTTAAGTGTAAGAAATTTTGGCGTTGTTTAAGCTGACATCTTACTGATATGAAGCTGGAATAGAAGTTAAAAGTTATGTTCATCATGACTAACAAGTTTCTGTTACAAATTTATTATATTGTTAATTTAAGAACCACTTGTGGAACAAATTTGTTACTATCATTGTTAATATTTCTCTGAAAACCACTTTCAAATAAAGTTGCTGTTTGAACTGTTTTTATTGTGATCATCATTGGTTTATTTATAATTTACATGAGAAACTCAACAGACTAATTACTTTTTTTTTCAATTGATGTTAAAACCTCGCACAAGCAGAGATACAACTTTTTGATTGCAAAATTAAACAAAACCTCCCACAAAAAAGTGCAAGATGTCATTGATACAACAATTCATATGATAAACTCAGGATCCATGGCAGCAACTTTTTAACTGTAATGAATGTGAAAGTGTTTTGTGACAGTGAAATTATTCACCACCCCTTCCAATATGTCGGCCCTCTGGTGTCCTAAAGAATAGTGCAAGGGCATCTCGAATGTTGGCGACATCTGTCTCAGTCTGTCTTTCGATAATTGCCAATGGGATGATGTCGGGCTGTTCAACAGCATTCTGTATATCCTCGAGCCATTCTTCTAAAAAGGCATCCCTCTTTAATTCACAGATGTTATGAAGGATGCATGAAGCAACCACAAGGTAACATGTGGAGTCAACAGCCATATAAACACGCTTAAGAACTCGTCGAAAACGTCCTTTCCATCTACCAAATGTGTCCTCTACAGTCATACGTGCTCTGCTAAGCCTATAATTAAAGTGCCTCTGCCAGTTGGGTGTGTTTTGATTTTCTGGGTAAGCTTTTATTAGCCAGTCCAAGAGAGGGTAAGCAGGGTCGCCAAGAATAACAGGAGCAATATCAATACCGAGTATTGTTTCTTTGATATTGGGATCAAAGAGATCTCCGTTACATCCACGATTATAAATTTCTGAATTAGAAAGCACTCTTGCGTCATGGACGCTGCCTGGCCAACCAATGACCACATCTCGAAATAAGTACTTTGAGTCCACCATTGCCTGCAGCACTATACTGTGATAAGATTTCCTATTTATATAATCAGTACGATTTTCCAGAGGAGCTTGTATTGGAATGTGGGTGCCATCTATAGCACCTGCACATGAGGGAAATCCCCATTTCTCCTTGTAGAGCTTCATGACTTCACTCAAATCTTCCCCCTTTAGTATTGACAAGAAATCTTTTTTCAGTTTTTTTTGTTATTGCTTTGCAAACATCTTTTATGCAAAAACAAACAAACAACTTTGATACCCCAAATAAGTTTGCTATTGTACGGTATTCCGCTGTGGAGCTCATGTAATAAAGTGTTATGGCTGTTCTCTTCCTTGGGGAGATGGATTTACGCATTGAAGTATCCTGACGACCAATTTCGTCTTCAATCTGTGAAACAATGTATTCAAATGTTGTTTTGGAAACACGAAAGTTATTGTACCACTCCTTGTCGGTGAATGCGGTTTCCACGATCTGAAACCATTGATCTGTGCGTGCCAATGTCCAGAATCTTCGAAGACGAAAAGCTTGACTTCGTAATTCCTTTCGAAAAGACGCTAGATCTTTTTAGCAGGAGAAACTCAAGATACTTTTCGTCCGCCATGATGTTCTTACTTAGCAAGCCGCATGCGTACGAAGCGAGAATTGCGAACGCTGGCCAAGATGTTGAGCCTTTTACCCGAACCAAGACGTTAATTCCAACCACTTAGCACGGCAGAAAAAAGGACGTGTAAACAAGCACCAGTGCTACTTTTTTTTGGTACGCGAATCGTTTTTACCCGAGCCGTACCAAAAATTTTCTTCCGTGTAAATCGGCCTTTAATGGCCTTTCGACAGTTTGCCTGCCTACGCGGACACCCTAATATTTGCTGGTCAGACCGTGGTACAAATTTCGTGGGTGCCCAAGGCTACCTAAAGGAAATCACGCAGAACTGGGATATTCCTGGGGTAAAGAGTGTCCTCTCTGATAAATTTAGCTGTGAGCTCAGATGGGAATGGAATACACCACATGCGAGTCACCAAAACGGAGTTGTTGAAACCCTAATTAAGTCAGTCAGACAAGCATTTAACACCACTTGCAAGAACCAAGCCTACTCCGAGGAACAATGGAGAACAATTCTGTCAGAAATCACCTACATGGTCAACGGACGACCGCTGTACCCCAGTTCTGACGATATCTGGGAGGCCCCACCGATCACTCCAAACGACCTACTTCTGGGCCACTACAATCCACCACCACAACCAGAACCAGAGGAAAGAACCAATCCGCGACAATTAGGAGCGCCCAAAACAGAGTTGCTGATTTCTGGAGGAGCTGGATGAAGTATTTCGCCCCAAACTTGTTACCAAGGAACAAGTGGTTTCGCGTGCGAGATAACATCCAGATCGGTGATCTTGTATTGGAGCTGGACCCCAAACACAAAAGATGTGAATGAAAATGGCGCGTATTGTAGGCACATATCTTGGAAACGACGGACTTGTCCGAAAAGTGAGAATCAAGACAAGAGACGGAGAGTATGACAGACCAATTCACAAGTTATGTCTCATAGCCACTCAAGACGAACTGAATGCGGATTGCTCAAGCTAGTTGATAGTAGAAATGGACTCTAACACCATTTTCTGACACTTCTTTATTGAACATTGAACACTTAAGCCATTATAGTCGTTGCTCAATTAGAACTAATTATTTAGACCTAATTTCCGCACTGGGGCGGAGTGATTTGCATTTCTCAAGCCGTTTGTCATTTTTTGTGAATATTTAATTATCTTAGCGCAACACGGCAAAAATAGATCAGGTGACTAATTACTTAAAAAACCTAGAAGTTCGTTACGCAACTTACATTTCAAAAGTGTCACCACAGATCGCACTTCGAAGCTTACTAGCCGCATATGGAACACAAATTGTAAGTATAATAATTTTCCCGTCGCTTCAACTGAAATCGACATGTGTAATAACCTTCTTTGTCATATTAATTTAATTTTTCAGTTGACTATACTACTACAAGTGCAAATAAATTCCATGTACAGTCATGTACGCAAAAATCAGTTAGTGGTGAAATCTTCAACATAAAGTAGCCCTTCAATCACAGGAGCGAATCAAATTCATTGAGGTACAATCTTGGAATTTCATTAGTGATTATGAACGATAAATTTGTATCGGCGCGGTAATTTTGGGGGTTTTGTGAACACATTATCAGTTTATAATTCGTGAACCATTTCTGTAACCTACTTGGATATTTTCTCTTGAATTCATTGAGTCACACTCTAGAAATTTTAATCAGTAGTTAAGGATGATAAATCTGTATATGTGGCACAAGTGAAGTACACTTTAAACTTTCCATACGATTTTAGGAAACTATACCTAGTTGACTCTCAATAAATTGGCCTGGCATACTGCGTTGATTGTTTTATTATTTTATGGCCCCCAAAGCCTGGCTCATGAATCTGGAGGTACCGAACTATATATATTTGATACATAAGGCATCCTTCAAGGAGGACAGTTAGAATAAAATTTCTTTTACGACCATATATTACACTCGGTTTACATAATATTACGTAGGTAATTGCCTAAATTTACCTATTGTAGCTGTATTAAGAAGCATAGAGATGTAGTATGCTTTTGCTTTATTTTATTGTAATTTCCTCCTTAACCTGCCTGCAAATAATCAAATTTACGTTTTTAATTGAAGTGACTGAAAAGATAAAACAGGAGTGTTGCAGAGCTCTCTTTCCAGAATGAATTCAGGTGAGAACATCAGTAAACTAGTTGATGTCATATGCTTCTCCTGAATCTTCAATTTTTTTGCCCTGGTTTTTTTTTTTTCACAAAGCCTCTTTTATATCTCTATGAGCCAGCTTATGATTAAATCTCAGTGAATAGATATGCTATATTTCTAGTACTTTTTTTAAATTCCATCTTTAAGTTCGAGGCATTTTCTATTTTAAAATTTGTAAATGGCATTCTCTTTTCATCCATGTAAAGAGATATTACACATTTCTTTAACTAAAATCTGAATTATGAAGTCAATCTAATTTCAGTTAATTTGAAACTTCTTTGTACATAAGAACACTTTCTTGGAGTATGTTACATTTATTCGCTGTCTTTCTGATACATATGATTACCATATGTGTCTTACCCCTTTAACTCTCAAGATTTCATTAGTAATTCTCCTTATTATCTGCCATACAATTAATATGATGAAGTTTGTAGAATTTGGAATTGAATCAACCATTAAGAGAGTGTCTCTGTAAGAGCGGTCCGGTCGATTTTGCTTGAGACACGGATTTCGCTCGTTTCTCGTGTGTTGTAAGACATTCATGTACCTATACTAAAACCACAATCAGTTTGATCGGATCTCTTTATTTTTCAGAGTTTTACGGAAATTAAAGTTCACTCGAGCGAAGGCTTGTCGTGACACTTTTCAAGACTTTAATTTCATACAACTTTGGAGGACAATTTACAAAAAACTACGGAACTCAGCAAAAAACAAATACCACAGCCATGTATATTAACTCTATTTTATCTATCGAGGCGACTTTCGTAAACATCACGTGTCGATCAAGGAAAAAGGAAGACTTGAATGACACCTTATCGGTTCGCCTAAATCACAAACGCCAAAACCGATCAAATTCAAGCTAAATTTTTGAAAAAGTGAGGCGTTTTTAACTGATCCAACTAAGATAGCTAGGAAGTAGGTGCCATAGAAAAGGTAACTACGGAAAAAAACTTTGCAGCCCGACCTTTACGAGAACTTTATAACTCTGTGAACTTACCTAATTTTCGGCAATCTCCAAGTTTGGCCGCCATTTTGAGGGACTTGTCAATATGAAGCGTAACCGATATAAATCGAGCAGGTAAATCTAAAACCGTCAGAAATACATACGAAAGCAATTCAAATGAACTTTACTTTCAATTCAAGCGGCAAAATTTGAAATTGTTCATTAAACTTACAATCCCCATGCGACCATTCCTTTCAACAATTCAAACACTACAACTAGTGTTCGAATTCCCCTCGTCGATTCCACCGCAAGAAATAACCTGTGTCACCCAAGCTTTGACTCGAATGTATAGTACGAGTCAAATAACATAACTGCTCCATCTTCGCGGCAATATCACGCTGGTATTTTGATTTTCCGATCGACAAGAACGGTGACCAAGCATCGATCGGTTTGCTTACCTCATAAACGTGACCGCAGACCAGCTGCTGAGTGAAAACAGTATGGTTCAGTGGCGAGGGGCGGGGTGAGAGGTGGGTGCGGGAAGATTATCAGAAGATTTTTGGGAACATTCGAACATATGCATTAAAGTATCATTATAAACATTAGCTTTCTTAGTCTTAATGCGAGGGCATGCTTCGTGTTGCAGACAACTTTTGTTTTACTTAATATTCTTTTTTCTTTCAAATACATTTCGTTCCAAATAGAACTGGCATCAGTACATAGATTTAAAAACAAATCTTTACCACGTAAATAAATGTGTTTAGATAATCGAGATAATCATTGAACTTCTTGTATCGCACCGGAAATAACGTGCCTTGTCTTAGCCCGACTCTGAGAGCGTGGAGCGGCAAAGATGTGAGATACGAGTCTCGCGGCTTCTCCATGCTCACAGGATACGCGTGATCTCACTATCTTTAAGAAAAATAAGAGACTGCTCGAAGTCTGTATTCCGTTCAACCATTTCATAAGAGTGATGCAAGTCTTTCAATTGAGTGAGAAAGTCACAAACCCATTCTTTACCTCACGAGCATAACCGCTGACCACCCACGACTTACAGTAGGCTTCTCCTTTGACGCGGAAATTGAAATTGTATCGAATATACAAAGTCATAGTGAGTTCCTTTAGATCTCCCGAACTTGTATCGTGTTGGAAACAATTACAAGTACAGGAAGAAGTCGTTCATTATGTCTCAGGACATTGATGATGAACTTTGGTTCATCGCGTGGCTTAAGTGGTTTGGTACGACTGTCTGAATGCAATGATGAAGTAAAACATCATTTGGTAAGCTGCCACCTGTCTAAAGAGGTTTTTTTTTGCTCAAATTCGAAGACATCTTCTCTAGCAGACCTTATGATCTCAGCCAGACAGGAGTTACGAAACACAAAATCAATACTGGTGATGCTCCCCCTGTACATCAAAACCCTAGAAGGTTGCCAATTGCACAGTGGGAGGGGGCATTCAAAGCTGTTGAGGAGATGCATGCACAAGGCATAATTGAACCCTTTGCCAGCCCATGGGCTTCACCAGTGGTCCTGGTGAAGAAAAAGGATTGTGGTACCAGATTTTGCATTGACTACTGGACATTAAACGAACTGACCAAGAAGGACTCATATCCTTTACCACGGGTAGATACAACTCTCAATGCCTTATCTGGTTCAAGCTGGTTCTCCACCTTAGACCTCAAAAGTGGGTATTGGCAAGGGGAGGTAGAAGAGCAGAACCGTGAGAAAACTGCCTTCACTGCAGGTAATGGGCCGTGGCAGTTCAATGTGATGGCTTTCAGTCTATGTAATGCACCCATGACTTTTGAGCCATTGATGGACAATATCCTTGGCGACCTGAGGTGTTTGGTCTATCTAGATGACATGATTGCACAAGCAAAAACCTTTGAACTGGAGCTACAACGTCTGACCCTTATCTTCTCACAGCTAAGGGCAGCCAACCTGAAGTTGAACTCAAAGAAGTGTGCACTCTTCCAGTGCAGTGTCAAGTTCCTTGGCCATGTCGTAAGTGAGGAAGGGGTTGCCACAGACCCTGAAAAAGTTGTGGTTGTCACAAACTGGCCAAAGCCGCAAAATGTCAGAGATGTTAGAAGCTTTCATGAGGGGACGCAAGCGGCCTCGACTGTAGGTATCTCCTCATGCAGAGATAATCTCTTGCAGTTGTTCATGGTACAATAATATGTCAAGATAAGTGCTACTTGTCTGCCATCTTTTTTCCTGCTCTAACATGTATTACAACATTCTATAAACTTTGATAAAACGTTTTTATCTGCGGCTTTTATCGTGTGGATATATTTCTCTTTATAATCTACAATGTAACGCAAAAGAACCGGCTGAGGAATAAACGTACTATTGATTGCGTGTGAAACAAAAGCATTAGCTGATGATATTTTGATATCAGGCATTAATTCATTTATCTTCTCACATTTATTCGCCCTCATCTGGCGTACTTTAGGTCTAGTGACATTTCTGTGACATACACACGGATTTTGACACTCTTGTGCAACTTGAATTGTTAGGAATGCTAGGATAATATCCTAGTATTTCTAAAAAGTACTTACAGTTGAGGCCGCTTGCATCCCCTCATGTTGGACTATGTAGAACCTTCTTTTGCTGACACTGTCCGCCCCAACTGACTGAGAAAGGCCAACCGTTTACGTGGACAAAGGAATGCAATAGTTCGTTTCATTGCCTCAAAGAGACCCTCGCATCCACTCCAGTCTTGGCCTATCCTGAGAGCGAGGACCCCTTTTTGTTAGACACAGATGCCAGCAATGTTGGTATTGGTGCTGTTCTGTCTCAAGTCCACCAAGCCAGCCAGGCACTAAGCAAACCAGAACGTAACTATTACACAACCAGGCAGGAACTTCTGGCTATTGTCAAAGCAATTGATCATGTCCACCCCTTCCTCTATGGGCAGAAGTTCACCATAAGAACCAACCACGCATCTCTCCAGTGGCTACTAAACTTCAAGAATCCAGAGGGTCAGATTGCAAGATGGCTGGACAAGCTGCAAACCTATGATTTTTGTATTGTATACCACACAGGGAGAAGCTACCAGAATGCTGATGTTTTGTCGCATCGGCCATGCTTCGACACCAATTGCAAGCATTGTCAGAACCAAGAGGAAAAACATGCAACAGAGAATGCAATCGGCATGCCAAATGATTGTGTGGTGAATGTTACACAAGCCCACGTGTCTGAAGGCCCTCAATCTCCATCTGCTAGCTTGCCGAGGGAGGGAAAGGAAGTAAGAGATGTGGATCAACCTGAAGATGAGCAGTTATCACCACCACAGTTCCGAACCCACCAGATGGAAAGAAAAACTATTTATCACATCTTAGGATGGAAGGAGGCTGGAAAACGCCCAGAGTGGGCAAGCATCACCTATCTCAACTTCACCACTAAGGTTCACTGGGCCCAAGGGGACTCGTTGGCTGTTAAGGAGGGAGTGCTGTATCATTGGTGGGAATTGACCAGGCTTGGCAAGGTCACATGGCAGCTAGTACTGCCAAAAGGGCTCGGCACCAACGTGTTAAAGCAACTCTGTGATAGCCCTGTAGGAGGTCATCTAGGAGTTTGCAAAACTCTAGCTAAAGTCAGTGAAAGGTTCTACTGGATTCATTGCCACTGTGACATTGAAGAATGGTGTCGAAGGTGCAACCTCTTTGATACTAGAAAAGGCCCCAGGGTAAAGCAAAGATCTCCGGTGCAGTTGTACAATGTTGGGGAGCCCATGGAGTGTGTTGCCATTGATGTCCTGGGACCTCGGCCAGAAACCGACCAAGGTAACAAGTACATCCTCATTGCGATGGACTATTTTAGTAAATGGCCTGAAGCGTATGCACTCCCAAATCAGGAAGTGGTCACTGTTGCTGATGTCCTTCTGTCCCAGTTCTTTAGTTGGTTTGGTGTCCCTGGTGAGCTACACTCTGACCAAGGCCAAAATTTCGAATCGTCCGTGTTCCAGGAGGTTCGCACCCTGCTCAGGACCCATAAGACCAGGACAATGGCACTACATACAAAGTCCAATGGCATGGTGGAGCGCTACAACCGGACTATAGAAGCCCAACTCACCACATTTGTCCAGGATCACCAAAGGGACTGGGATCGACATCTGCCCCTACTACTCATGTCTTACTGTTCAGCAGTGCATGAAACCACAAAGTTTACCCTGGCAATGCTCATGTTTGGACGGGAACTGCATGTACCCTTGGACCTGCTAATTGGGTGCCCACAAGAAGAACCTGAGGATAGAGGCTATCCTGAGTATGTTGAGAGGTTGAGAGAGTCTGTGGAAACTGTTCACAATTTTGCGCGTGTACATCAGCAGGCAGGTACTCTGAGGATGAAGAGGCGGTAACACATGCATATTGTTGCATCTACCTTTGGAAGTGGGGATCTTGTATGGCTTCACAATCCCCAAAGAAAGAAGGGAATCTCGCCAAACCTGAGACGGCCATGGGAGGGGCCATATGTTCCTGTGGAACAGCTAAATGATGTTGTGTGCAGGATTCAGTGGGGCCCTTGGAAAAAGCCTGAAGTGGTACACAGAGACCGCTTTTGGAAGTACTCTGGGATAGAACACGCAGATTGGTTCCAGGGACCAGTGCAAGACAAGAGTGAGGATGTATCTAGCTGTACAACTACACAGCAGGAAAACCAGGAGGTCAACACTAAGGGAAGAGCATCCGTTAGACGTCCCAGAAAAAGACAGAAGTTACCTCCCAGACTCAGGGAGAACTCCCAGAACAAGGAGGCGTGTGACAGGGCATCGAGGCAGCAGCACAACCAGGAGGGCCTCAGGTGATCCAGCAGGAAGCAGAGAAATCACCCTAGATACAGGGACTATGAAAAGGCCTGAACACTTAATTAAGAGGCATTGAACTGTTTTCTAATGTAGTTGATCTTAACGTAAGATTTCAGTCATTGTTTGAAGTTTGCCATTATGAATGTTTGACTCAATTTTACCTCACTAACCAACATGTAAACTGAATAAATAGAAACTTGAAATTTCTTTGTTCTCCTTTTGAGGTGTGCTTCAAAATTTCAAAGTCATCACAGGCTTGAACTACAGGTTTAGAGGGAATCTGCATGTGTTTTCAACATATAAATGAGGGATTATGTCTACCTTGAATGACTTTACTACGTGCCATAAAGGTACAGGCAGGTGCTGTAAAAAAGTTTGCTTAGCTTTTTCATTCCTACACATTTCTTTTTCTAAGAATCTTGTTTATCCAGCCTAAGCAGAATTCTAACTTCAACCAAATTTTCTTTTCTTTTCTTTTGAATATTCTTAGATCTCCTAGTATCAGTCAATATTCATGTAATTAAAGTAATTACATGAAATCTTGCAGATGTATGGCACATTATTTTTTCCTCCGATCTTCCTAACATTTTATTACGTGTAGGGATTGGTATTGGGTATAAAATTTCAGTCAAATTAAAGTTTTGTGCACAGCCTGTACATCAAATTTATATAATAAAATATTGTCTCCTTCTTAAAACTACTTTATCAGATTAAAAATGAGTTATCAGGCACAAGTGTGGCTTTCACAATAATAGTTTCCAGGTTTGAAAAAAGTCACTGCTTTCTAAAATCCTGTTTCTTTGCCCTGATAGCCTAACCTCATCAAAACATTGCTAACAGGAGCAATAAGCAGATTAATGATACAGGCAAGAGAGCCTATTCCCAAATACACCTTCATCGATCCTGTTAGCTTATTATGGACATGGTATTTCAATCATGGCATGTATGCCACAAATTTCCCATCCCCTGATTAATCATTTTGTAATGGTGTTTACAAGTTGTGGAAAATGGTTACAGTCAAATGACTGAAAACTTTTTATATATCAATAAAATTTATTGCTTTGTTTCATGTTAACATGTTGCAAAAACTCTAACTTCCAGTAAATTCAATTAATGACAAACACGAGAAAATACCCTCTTAAACCTTTTCAACCTATTTAATATAGCCAATAACAACATCAACTCAACTTTTAAACTAAAGGGAAAACTTGATTGATGTTTGGAATTGATTTCTGTGATGTGGAAATGAAATCCAGGTATTATCTCACATTTTCGTGGAGACATCCACATTATATGCAGTCACACCAGAGGTTACCGAATCAAATAACAGAAAATATCAGAAAAAGACATCGTGTATTTCCAGACAGAGGACAATCAGGAAACAATAGCCGAAAGCAAAAAAGTTTTTAAAAAATTACAGGTTCAAACACAAGTTGAAAATTACTTTCCTTTTAATTTTCTACGCTAAACAGAGGAGGTTAAAACGTTAGAGAACAACAGTGGGGCAAGCAGTCATATCTTGCAACTTCAAGAGAAGATATAAGAAACCTATCCGATTCTGGCGTATTGTTTTACTGACTCACTTTGCTCACGTGTATACACTCCACTCGATTAGTGATGTCTTAACAAAAAGTTGTTTACAGTTGTTTCTTTCAATTTTGGCTCATTTTCCCAAACCGAATTTATAAGTCACACACAATAGAATATAATTTCAACTGATGCTGTCATAATACACTTCATCTGAAGAAGATGACATTCCCTCTCTTCTAATAGTTGCTCACAACATCAGGAACAACAGTATAGATCCTAAGCGGTTTGAAGATACTGCTGACAAGCATGCATGTTTTGAGAACATCGTCCCCAGGTTCCAGAGCTCGTCTGGTCTGTTATCCCTTTGAAGAAGCTCTTCTATAGCCTGTGCTGACGAGTTTTATTACAGTATCTATTTACTATAATGAAGGGCTGGAAAAGAAACTAACAAGAGCTCCGCTTTTAGGCTTGGCTAAATCTATATATTTTAAGTGCATTATGTTAGGTTATATTTCACATAAATGTATGTTTATGTTCAGTTCCACTTAAATATTTCATATTTGATTATATAATCATGTAAAGACGGTGTTGAGAAGAGGGTGACTTTGCGTGACATTACCTTGTGTTATGCCTTTTTTGGGAGACAATGAGAGACAACTGTCAAGTGATTCTATGGATTAAAAACCATGCAGATCACACTGTGTCGGTTGTTGGGATTTAGAATTCGCCGTGCGTCATTGAATGTGTTGATCGTGTCTCGCCACAATATCTTTCTGTTATTATTTTTCAATAAATCATTGTGTTGTCATCCTGGAGTTCGTTTGTCTTCGCAATACATAGCTATGACTTTGTTGATACGTGATTACGTGGAGATGTTAAAGAATGTGACCTCACACATGTACTCAACAGTGGGCTGTTGAAAAAATTAAGTTGTAATAAACGTTCCTGGATCATGTTCTTCTTTTGGGATTAACGCAGCTGACTCATGTGTTCTTTGTGCAATCCGTTTTTGTGTGGCTTATACGAATTGTAAACCATGCAACTTCATGATCTAAGATATTTATTCCTGGCTGGATTTGTCACGGTAAACAGAGCGCTTGTCACGTGGTTTACTATCGTCGAGGATAGGTTCTAGTCTAGTCATTTGAAAAACATTGTATGCGGTGACGTGTGTTACGTGACAAATAAAGTTTAAACCATTTAAAATTAGCCTGTGTCTTTCATTCAACAAGAGCAGGGGATGTGAGTGGGGTCGTTAGCTTCAATTAGAGGAAAAACCTGACCTTGGGGTGCGGGGCATTTTGCAACTTCAGAAGTGAGTGCTTGTCAAATGCCCCGCGATGTACCGGCCAGGTTTACATTGACTGGTGCATTACCAATCTTACAAGATCGACAAAATTGTCAAAGAATGGGAGTTGTGTACAAACTCATCGTTCACTCTTTGGGAGGTGGATGACAACTTTGGGAGTATTGGTAAGTCTGACGGTGCAACTAAGCCAAATTCTGTGTTATTTTCCCATCTATTTACTATAAAAGGGGACCAACTAAATCCTCAGTTGGTCTAGTTCTATAAAGGCACCAGGAAAAGGAACAACACAATGCATCATCAATCAATCTGTTATATTTAAATTTTCTTTCAGCAAAAACATGTATTTCAAGATGAATTGCTAGTTTTTAAATCACAATAGAAGCCCCCAACCACCCTTTCCCTCCATGTTCCTCCCCTCTGTATTACTCCCCTTCAAATAAACCCCTCATCAATGAGGCCTGAAATTCCATGAGCCCCCTGTGGGCTTAACAGACCTTGTATATATTTCAACAAACTCTCTAATATGATCTTTACAATACTAGGTTAGAATTCACATCATGAGTGATAAGAATACCCGGTGACAAAATCACTTGTTGGCAGATACTAAATTATAGTTCTGTGTTAGACCCATCAGCTACTACACACAAAGTCATGTGGGAGGACCAAAGATTGAAATTTGATGGCATACCATATTTTGTTTTGGGGCAAAAAATTTTTGAGTGTCGAAATGGAGAAGACAGGAAGAAAGCTTGGAAACAAAAGAGAAAAGAAAAGAAACTGCAGGTATGGTTTACTCAGTAATCATTAATCATGATAAAATTTTCCAAAAATGCTTCAATTTTTGGGGGGGGGGAGGAGGGGGTGATAAACAACACCCATCTTCATTTAAACAGAAATAAAACAAGAAATAATCATTGACAAGTAAATAGTATTTGAATACTTTATTCAAGTGTCATTTGTTCTTGTTCTAAATCATATGTCATCGGTTGTAAGTTGTACTTCTGCAAGGAACACTAATATCCAGAAAGGAATATTTAAAAATAATTCAAAACACTTATTTTTTGGTACTAAACTAACTAGTACTAAAAAGACAAGAACTGGTGTTAACATATCAATACATTTCCTCAAGTAGAAAATTCAGAGTACAGTGGAAGTCCTCAAAGTGCTACTTTGGAAATTGCTTCATTGTATAGAGGGTTTGGTATGTCAAAGTTTTGTTCCATACCTTTTCAATGGTCTGGCTGGAGAATATAGTTGATTATACAGAGGATTGCAAAATATAGTCCCCTATGTACAGTATAAACTGAGTAATAATAAGGCACCAATACCCCCTCCCCTACTACTCCAAAAAAACCCTTTGTAGTAAAAAAGATCAATTAACTGCAAATAGCTTTTTAAAAATCATAGCTAAAAAATTTTTTATCTTTTCTTTTGCCCCCTTTTTTTTTCCACATGCACTGAAAAGGACGGAGACCACCACTATACCAAGCGCACAAATAAAATGGTACAGGATACGAAAAAATGGGCTACCCTGCACAAGTAATTGTCAGAGAGATCATGAAATTTCCACAATTTCAGGTAACCACTTTATAGATGTGTATAGTAAGAATTTGGGAAGAGATATGTAGTGTTTAAAAAACAATTGCTCAATTAGTCACGAATATGTAATGGATTTGAATTCAGAGGTTGAGTTGATTATTAACAGCCGCATATATAGCACACTTGCAAATTAGTTGCCTTCTAGGGATCTCAACGTTACTAAAAGGAGTTTTAACCTGTCGAGTTGACAGCCAAGTTGATTTTACTTTTTTTTTACTTTGCGTCTACCAGATAAGCACTGATTCTCTCAAAAGGAGAAGAAAAGCATCTGAGAGACTTAGAGAGTACTTTCTAGAGCACAAGGACTTAACTGGAGAGCAGTGGTTTTACATAGAGCTACCAGAGGCCAAGGATCACAAGTTTCACATTACTGGAGAGGTACCATTTTGAAATAAAGTGTTAAATAACTCTACAGATATGCTAATATTGTAAGATGGATCCTCAAAAAGACTACAATGCTGCTAAACTGACTAAGAGATCCCCATCCCCACCTCCAGCCCCCTGGCGCATGCAGGGTAAGCTAGAATGGTGTCTCTCCCAATTATTCGACTGCTTATCAAAAAGAAAGAAAACTAAAGCCAAAATGTTATTCTATCACAGGCTGGTGGTATTCATCGGGCAGTTGACATGAGAGTTGTGGCTAGAATACATAACTGGGTTAACAGAGGCGTAACTAGTGTGGAAGAAATGGAGACATTTGAGAGAGTATGTCAGGAGTGAGCTGTTCCCAGGAAGAGAAATGCCACCTTCAACATGCAGGCAGTATTGCCCAACAAAGAAAGATCTCTATAATCACATTTACCGGGCTATGGTGAAAAGCAGATTTTCCAACTGAAATCAAACCAATGCTGAATCTAAAATGAAAGAGTGGCAAGAACAAAATCTGAGTGACAAATACTTCTTTCGCAAATACAATGATATTTGTGAAGAGACTCCTGAGAAGGACTCTGTTGAAGAAGATAATGATGCAGAGGGAATCAAACTTACATCTCCCCTCTCGTGTCAGAAATTCCTCCTTGTCCATCAAACATCGTGGCAAAGACGTCTATTGGGCAAATATGGTAATGACATTTGTCTTCTGTATGCCATCTGTAAGACAACCAGGTATTCTCTATCTCTTTTCTTCCTGGCAGTAAAGACAAATGTCAATTACCAGGTCGTGGCCACATTTGTTATGCAAGATGAAGGAACTGAATCCACCAAGGAAGCTCTGGAGATCATAAAAGAGTGGAACCCAGACTAGCAACCTGCATATTTCATGACTGATTTCAGTGAAGAGGAAGTCCATACTAAAGAGGAGACATTTCCAGGTACCAGTTAAAAATGCTATTGTTGTGAAATTCTGGAGTTTCACATGAATTGTCAATACTTGCAATGAAGGTGCACGTGATTCTTCAGTTTGATCCCTAAGTGTTAACCTTTCATCCGTGCATACTAAATGTGTACTGAAAACACTTTAATTGCCAATATTCCTGGGGATTAAAAGAATAATTGGTTGGTATCACTTTGATAAGGGAAAATTCCTAATGGGCAAACTGACTATTTAAGTTAAAGATGTACATACATTTCAGCTTGACATAACATTTTGAAACATCCCTTTTTATTCTTTTTGGACAGGTTGCCAAGTTTTTCTTTGTGAATTCTACCATGAACAGGCATGAGAGAGGTGGGTCAACGGCGTCTGCAATTACAAAGATGAAGTGTTGTGTTGTCTTCGAAGGGTTGCAAGGGCAAAGATGCAAGACCAATGCCACATTGCGGTTGAGCAACTGAAGAGCTCAGACATTAAAAAATTTAAAACTAGTGCACTCAGTTGGTTGGTAGGAAGCCTACTGTAATGCTAGAACTTTCCTCAAAATACCACAAATGATGTTAGCGTCACTCAAAATAAACTGTTTTACCTTCAGATACCTAGAGAGGAATGTGCAATACTGTTCCATGTACCGGCAATACAGCCACAGCATTCCACAATTTCTTGTAGATAGGCCTCGGCATCTGGTAAACCACTGCATGAAGAGGTTGGATGCTGCTCAAAGCATCCCAACCAATGACATCACTGTGGTAGATTCTTTGTTGGGGGAGTTTAAGGTGAACAGCCAAATGGAGCAGAATGTGGTTTACAGCATCAAATTTGCTGACCAATCCAGCATGCCAAATTGCGATTACCCTGATTAGCTCCAAACCTATTCACCCTGCAAGCATTTCCTGGCCATTTATCATCATGTGCCTGGCTGGGACTGGACTTCCCTTCTAACCAAGTACCGAGAATCACCAATGTTGCTCCTTGATGACCACGTTATGAAGAAGTTGCACCCAAAGCATGATGCTGCAGATGACCAAACTACCTGTATCACAAATCTAGAGATGCCAGTGTGCCCATCCGAGATAAGAGAAAATGGTCATAGCATTCTTCCCCTTCCCACCAAACAAAAAAACATCACGCACTCAAGCTACCAAATGCAGGGAGGTTCTCAATCACCTTAGAAATTTTACTTTTCTTGTGCATGAGGAGGAACCTTTAACTGCTTTATAAGCCACATTTTTCTCAGCTCTGCTCGAGCTACAACAGTTTTTACCAACAGAAGATAGCATTGCTCTTGAAAATAAAGAGTCTCACCAGGAAGACCAACAGCAGTCATTTCCACCATCTTCCACAGCCCAGGCAAAAGCAAACCCCCTCCCTCAAAGAAAAGGAAAGAGAAATAAGTACTCTGGCAGGGTTGGTGATAAGGCTGGCACAATGAAGAAGACTCGCAATGTGTCTTTCGTTCCTGAACTTGCAGAACCATCAAAAGCCTACATCCCTTACAGCCATGCCGGACTACCAGTGAGCCCCCCCAAAGCTACCCAAACTCCAGAAGAAGACAGTCAAAATCAGCCTGCAGCAAAGAAAATGCGATCTGATGACTGCGGTGACAAAGCCACCCCTTCAACTGTAAGAAAATATTCAAGAACCAAAGATGAACTCAATTGCATTTATAGTAGTAGATGACAATTCACCAGATCCACAGCAGTGGATAAAATTTTCAGACACCATTGTTGACGACATTCACTGTCGTGATATTGCGTTACACGGTCACGCCACTGGGCCGATGAACATCTTTATATTTAGAAGACTTAGGAGACAACGAATACACACGTGGCGGCAGTCGAGTTCGCACAATAAACAACCCTTTTGAGTTCACAGAATCGTGACATGGTGTCAGAAGTGGGATCTGTTCACCCCTAAAGATGACAGAAGCAGCTGAAGCATCCATAGTTGTGCCACCAGCGCCGACTCAAGTTTTTATTCCCCCGTCAAATTTGCCCCCGCCGAAAGCGCTTAATTTTGACGACAATTTAGCCACCGCATGGAAATCGTGGAAAGCAGCGTGGCAGCGCTACGAAATCGCTACTGGTGTATATAAACAAGAGGGCATAGTTCGTGTGTCGACATTACTAAGCATTATAGGCGAGGATGGCGTCAGAGCCCACGATACCTTTATTTGGAACGAAGACGAAAACGCAGACGACATTTCACAAGTCCTGAAGAAGTTCGACGAATTCTGCATTCCTAGGACACAGGTCATATATGAACGCTATAGGTTCAACAACCGAAACCAGGAACCAGGCGAAAACATCTCGACGTATCTTACGGAGCTTCGAACGATCGCAAAAAACTGTGCACACGATACAATCACACCAGATGAAATTTTGCGTGACCGCCTCGTGCTAGGCATACGGGATGATCGCGTCCGCGAGAGACTTCTCCGTTTGAATGATTTATCTCTCCTACAAGCAGTTGACATTATTAAGTCGTCAGAACAGACCCAACAGCAAGTAAAGCTAATGGCTGGAGGAGACACTGCAGTTCATGCGTTACGGAAGGCGGGATCGGCAGAAAAACCTGAAGAAGAACGACAACTTAAGTCACAAGCATTTAGAAGACCGTCTAAAGAATGTGGAAATTGCAGAATGGTGCATGGACGTCATTGTCCCGCGTATGGAAGAACATGTTTTAACTGTGGGAGTATGAATCATTTTGCGAATAAATGTCGCGCTAATCCCCGAGGAGTGAAAAGTAGAGTTTCGGCGGTCCACGAAGCCGTCGACATGGGAAACGACCCCTACTACATTGGTGCTACTACTAGTAAGAGCAAAGGCCAGGAAAAATTGGCAGTGGTCAAACTCCACATTTATGGGCCAGATCCCAAGACAGAAGTCCAGTTTCAAATAGATACTGGGTCGCAGTGCGACATTCTCCCGGCCCAATTATACAAGCAAATCACTGGGGACACCCTCCTTCATCGCCTCAAACCATGCCAAAAGGAAATAGTCCCGTACACAGGGGATCGCCGCAAAATTGCTGGTAAAGCTACCCTGCCTGTGTGGTCCCATGGACAGCGGAGGTCAATGGAGTTTAACATCTTAGACGGAGACTATCAACCGATTTTATCATTGAACACCAGCCTCAATCTTGGCTTTGTGAGTTTGCATAATTGTGACGTCCTAGCATTACACGTCAAGTGTCCCAAAGCCTCCTTGCTTGAAGAGTATGAGGACGTATTCGACGGATTAGGAGCCCTACCGGGAACATACAAAATAGCCATAGACGAACAGGCGCAACCAGTTGTCCACGCACCGAGGCGAGTGCCAGTAGCCTTGCGTCCATGCATCAAAAACAAGCTGGACGAACTTGTTGATCGTAAAGTTATTATTCCAGTAACAGAACCGAAGCAGTGGGTATCCAGCATGTTGGCCATAGTGAAGCCAAACAAAGTACGCATCTGTATTGACCCGAGAGATTTAAATCGTGCCATTCGGCGAGAGCATTACCAGTTGCCGACTATCGATGAAGTGGCCTCCCGCTTAACAGGTGCCAAGAAATTTACTCTTTGTGACGCCAAGGATGGTTTCCACCAAATCCTCTTAGACGATGCTTCTAGTTTCCTGACAACGTTCAATACGCCTTTTGGGCGTTATAGATGGGCCCGCATGCCTTTTGGTATCTCAAGTGCGCCTGAAGTTTGGCAGCGACGCATGCATGAATTCGTAGAAAATTTAGAAGGAGTTGAAGTTATCGCTGACGACTTCCTCATCGCTGGATTTGGCGAAACTGACGCAGAGGTCAACTCGAGCCTTGAAAAGAACGAACGTGCGTTCTTCAAGAAATGCCGGGAGTGGAACCTCAAGCTCAACAAACTCAAGCTGAAAAGATCTCAAACCGAAGTGCGTTTCATGGGCCACCTCTTGACTCCTGATGGTCTAAAGGTAGACCCAGCCAAAGTTGAAGCTATTTTGGATATGCCACTGCCGACTGATGTGAAAGGCCTGAAGAGGTTTTCGGGGATGGTCAATTATCTGGCCAAATTCTTGCCACTCCTGTCCGACATGACAGAACCTTTGCGAAGGCTTGAGGACAAGGACGTCGAGTGGTGTTGGCTTGCACAGCATGAGAAAGCATTTACCACAGTCAAAGAATACTTGGCCAAGGCCCCGGTACTGAAATACTATGATGTTACTGAAGAAGTGACAATCCAATGCGATGCCAGCATAACGGGTCTAGGTGCAGTACCGATGCAAAAGGGTCAGCCCGTTGCCTTTGCCTCGCGAGCTCTGACCGACACCGAAACGCGTTACGCTCAAATCGAGAAAGAGCTCCTCGCCATAGTGTGGTCAACCGACAAGTTCAATCAATACATACTGGGACGCGAAGTTGTACACATCGAGTCTGACCGCGAACCACTAAGGGCAGTTTTTACCAAGCCAATACACAACTCACCAAAGAGACTCCAGAGAATGCTGATGGCCCTTCAGAATTACTCCCTGGATGTGCAGTATAAAAAAGGGGAACTTATGTGGGTATCAGATGCACTGAGTCGAGCATACCGCAACACCACCGAAGCCTCCAAGCACGATACAAGTCTGATCTGTACACTTGCCGAGATAGATCATTCAGAAAACCTCTCGATTGCACCATACAGGCTCACTGAATTCAGAAACGAGATTGCCAGGGACCCAGTGATGCAAAAGCTAATCGGAGCAATCAAGGGTGAATGGCCAGTGTCAAGGAAGTCCTGTACCCCTGAGCTGACGCCTTACTATGACAAACGAAGTGAGCTTATAGAAGACAAGGGACTAGTATTCCTGGGGGAGCGATTGCTGGTACCCCCTTCCCTGAGAAAAGAAATGTTGAAGCAAATTCACCGATCACATATTGGAATCGAAGGGTGTTTACGTCGCGCTAGGGAGGTCCTCTATTGGCCCCTCATGAATTCGGAAGTAAAGGATTTTGTTTCCAAATGCTCAATCTGCCAGTCGTACCAGCCAGATCAGTGCCGCGAGGAATTGCAACCGTATCCGATCCCGTCGCGTCCCTGGTCGATGCTAGGTGCCGATTTTTTTGACCTTGGGCAACAACATTTCTTTGTCCTAGTCGACTACTGGAGTGGGTTCTTTGAAGTCCAGGAGGTTAAGGTGGCCACATCTGCTAGCGTGATAGCTGCGTGTAAAGTACAATTCGCCCGCCATGGGATACCAGACGTGCTTATTTCCGACAACGGACCTCAGTTTACGTCATCGGTGTTCAGTGCATTCGTGAGAGAATGGCAGTTTGAACATAGAACTTCGAGCCCCCGTTACCCCCAGTCAAATGGCCGCGCCGAGAATGCCGTGAAGACCTGCAAGAACTTGATGACGAAAGCGAAAGCGGATGGGCAAGACCCGCTGTTAGCCCTTCTTGATTGGCGCAACACCCCAACAGAGGGTCTAGGAACATCACCCGTACAGAGACTGATGGGACGCCGCACACGCACTTTCTTACCAACCCATGAAACGCTCCTGCGGCAGCCATCACACCAGGAAACAGCCACCAAATTAGCTGAGCGCAAGAAAAGACAAGCTCAACAATACAACAAAAAGTTTCGCCCTTTAGAGGCACTAAAGTGTGGACAGGCCATCAGGATGCGGCTTCCCGGAAGGGAGGAATGGAGTCTGGGGACCTGCATGAAAACCTTGGGGAACAGGTCTTATGAAGTTGAAGTTTGCGGCAGGCGATACCGACGCAACCGTCGGCAACTGTGCCTGACCCCGGAAACAGCACCACCTATGAGTCTGGTAGAACTAACTCCGCCCGAGTCTACCCTCAAACCGGCGCCAAATCTGACAGAGCCAGGACCTCCTCCACCGGAGTTCCATGGCGAGACCAAAACAGAGAGAATGCCACCTGAAAATGAGATGGGAACTGAGCTTGAGCCACAAAGGATTGAAACTCGTCGATCAGAACGCAGACGTCGACCGCCTTTGTGGCATCAGGATTACCATATGAACTGAACATTCAATGATTGAGCCGCTAAATAGTTGTTGGGTTCTGTTTCTATCTTGTTATGATTTCAATGAAGAACAATGTTTTATCGATTTTATGTGATTTGAACAGTGATCGAAACCGAACATTAAGTATTAATTAACTTTTGAAGATAAACTTTGTAAAAAGGGGAAGATGTCGTGATATTGCGTTACACGGTCACGCCACTGGGCCGATGAACATCTTTATATTTAGAAGACTTAGGAGACAACGAATACACACGTGGCGGCAGTCGAGTTCGCACAATAAACAACCCTTTTGAGTTCACAGAATCGTGACACTCACTTCACCTTCTACCAGGGTAGCAAATCCAACATAGCAAACCCCAATGGTTGGCTGATGGAATCAGAAATCCATGCTGCTAAACAGCTTCTTTAGACACAGTTACCTCACCTTGATGGCCTGAATGATCCTGATATTCTAAGTGGAGATCTGGTGACCCCAGCTGTCACGCAATTTGTCCAGATAATCAACACTGGTGGCCATTGGGTTTGTTTAAGCACAATAGGATGTGCTAACGGTCATGTAAAAGTCTATGACGGCATGGGAACCAGTCCTTCTCGTACAGCCATCATCAACTCCTGCCAAATGCTGTTTCATAATGGTAAAAGGTTTCCGATGAGAAATAGACTCACGCAAAAGCTTTTGGAATCCAGAATAAACTGGCGGTAGCCACAACTTTTTCAGAGATACATGATATTTTAAGATTGGTAAACGTAGCTGGACTTGCTGGATAAATGTACATCAAAACTTTCTGACAAATGAGATGCAACATCTGCATCGCCTGCCATTGACCAAATATACTCCACTAAAGATACTAAGACATCAGATTATTGTTTTGTGGTGAATTTGAAAGAGAGCGCAAAATATTTTTCCAATAACGGAACCGGAAACCGATTTTGGAATGGCACAAGGGCAGTTTGAGCTATGGAAACAAAGCAAGTCTGTTGTGTAGCTACTCGTTTCCATAGCTGAAACCGCCTTTGAGGTTTAATGTCTTGGATTTCTTTTTTTACTGGCGAAAATAGACCTTAAGTGACAGAAATATGCTGGATGTGATTTTTACTAAGCCAGATGTTTACTCTTGACTCAAAACACACACGAAGTAGACATAAAATTCATGTATAGGAAGAACAGGGAACGTTCGGAGTCGTAAATCGTTGGTAGTTCGGCGCTAATTATGTTCCAGTGATTTAATTTCATTCCCAGGCACCTCACGTCCAAGGGCACTGAGATATGGAAACAACTCTTTACCAAGGTTCAAAGCTTTAGTAAGCGACCATTGTGTATTTAGGGGTGAAACACGTTGTCAAAGATCAATCTTTATCTAGTAATTCGTTTAATGTCGTTGCGTAGACTTCACACGCCAACTTTCCTATAGTCGGCTTCTCTTCTAAGTGCAGATTATGGCAAGGAGTTGTGTTCTCACAGGCCAACATTTCACAGTCTGGACCTCTGGTGCAGGTTGTGCCACATAGAAACTTAGGAGTCATTATAGACTCCCACAAGCCAACATTTAACAGCTCGAATCTGCTCAGCAGACCTGCTCGAGAATATCTGAGAATTTATGAAATTGTCTGAAAGTATTTGAAAGCCTCTGAAATTACTTGAAAGAAAAAAAGAGATTATCCTGGAGTGCTTGTGTTGACCTCGCTGTTGTTATACTGTTGAATCCAATTGGACGAACCACACACAGTTGACAAGAGTCTGTTAGCCCACTATTTCGTCAGAAGTAAGTAATATGGGAATCTCTGTTGAACAACACCGATCAAAAATCAGCTCTCATGACAATTTCCTTAAAAAAAGACGCTTTGTCGCGTTTCAAGGATCATTTTTGGAGTATTATCCTAATGATGTTTTACATGAAAGTCGAGAGTCTTATTTACCTACATTGAAATAAGTTTTTGGACAATAAAAAATGTGGAATGAAGTAGTGTTTTGGTTTACCCAATCTATGTACTATAATGTTTACCTACCATTGTTGTTAAGGTTGGCAAATGATGTGGAGGAAAATCCAGGGCCTGCAATATTCAATAAAGTGGACCCTACAAGAACGAACATCTACATACCCAAGGAATTGACCATGCATGGGCCCCAGTAAAACCAGCTACCATACAATTTTTTGTTGGTAAAAACAAAGCAGCTCAAGTTGTTAGAAAACAGTTTCCATTATGCCCTGCAGCAGCAAAAACAGTTCATAGATCACAGGGAGATACTGAAACTATAATTGTTTTCAACTTAATTACTAAGAGAACCATTCCACATGTACACTATGTCGCACTAAGTAGAGTTACCACCTTTGAAGGCTTATATATAACTGATCTCTGTGAAGACAAAATTGCTATCCATAGCTCCAAAGAAATGGAGCGATCAAGAACAACTGCCAAACTTAAGCTTTGTGTTTCATCGCTTTATGACATAACAAGTCAAATTCTAAAAATCTGTTACCTGAATACAAGATCACTGAATAGACACATACAAGACATACGTAAAAAATTGAACTATTCAAGTTCTGATATCAATATTTTGCAGAAACAAGAGTTATTTCCCAAGATTCTTGTGACAAATATAACATAGTTGGTTACAATCTCTTTCGAAATGATAATCCACATAGTCTTGGATCAAGACCTTTTGGTGGTAGAGCTGTGTACAGCAAAATCCCATATTGTCCTGGATATCCCCACTGTCACGATGTACATGGTATTGAAATAACTGCGATTAAAGTCACAATTTGTGAGTACTGTACAGTCTTAGGCATTTATCGCTCTCCCAAAATTCCCATAAGACAACTTTGTCAAGCAGACTCTGAAGTGTTAGATAC
Source organism: Pocillopora damicornis (assembly GCF_964200805.1). Lineage (NCBI taxonomy): Eukaryota > Metazoa > Cnidaria > Anthozoa > Scleractinia > Pocilloporidae > Pocillopora > Pocillopora damicornis. The sequence goes on along the minus strand of NC_142679.1, from coordinate 10,280,326 downwards.
CATTTCGACAGAGAACAACATTATCATTGGAGACTTTAATGTAAATTGGCTTATTGAGGCAGACAGGCAACCTTTGTGGAATTTACCTGTTAGAGATAGATGTTACAAACAGTTGATAACAACATACACAACTGACAATAGAACATTAATTGATCACATATTTACAAACATATCTCACTTAAAGATACAAGCAGGTGTTTCAGAGACTTCACAGATTATAAAGCAGTATGGGCCTCATATCATAGTGCTATGAACTGATTATTTTTTTATATAAATTCAGACAGAATTAAGGACAAAAAATAGAAATTGATACACTGGTGACACAAATAATGCTTAAAAACTCAGTCAACTAGAATCTTGGTCGCAAGGCAAGTCTGTACATTGTACACCATTGTCAATATTATGAAAATTAGCTAACATACATGTATAAATTCATATTTGAAACAGGTTACACAAATGACAAGATTGCTTTAATATAACTGTAACAATAACTTAACAGTTTATAGTAATTATAGCGATAATTTTCGTAATAATAACAAAAGAAACAAAGTATGTTTTTCATTTTGATAGCCAGTCAAGAACTGGCCTATGAAATGTGAGTCATTGTCCAGTATCAACAGGTTAGTATTACATTCACTTCTTCTCAATATGACCCCCTAACCATTGCCCTTCCTAAGAAACGTATCACCAGTTATTACTATTTATTTTACTAAATCCATTTAGTTGACCTGTTTGTCATAGAACTATCATTGTAGTACTGTTGTGATTTCAAAATTCATGTTCCTTTTTTTCCCTTCTCTTCAAACAGTCTTCACTTAGAAGCATCATTTAGAGAGGATGTGTGTACAACTGCAGTGTCTTACAGTTCTCCTGAGATGAACAATACAGCTTACTGAACAATCTCTCAAGATTACATCACATCACTTCTGTCAAGTAACCACAGCAAAACCACATACTGCGCGGGGCATGTTACTGTTATGCACTCTTATGAAGATGTAAATGTATATATGTATATTTAATCATATTTGTGAAAAGTGTATTTCTTTCTACACCTACATTGTACATTATATATATACATCTACATACAGTATAAACATAACTATTAACAACTGCATGAGGTATGTGAACTCCTCTTTCCTACGACATCAAAAATTTTCTTGATAAATTAAGACTTTCTGATGCACTGTTTAACATGTTCTTTTGTAAGTGGTTCATTTACACAAAGAATACCTTCTCAGCTTGAGTTTTGTGACATTGAAGTTACTGCTTGTATTGTGAAATAAAATTTAATTTATCTTTTTACAATGACTGCAGGAGCTCTTGCATGTTCATTGGCTAATTTTCATCGTCAAGAAGCTGACAGACATAAATTTATAATATATGCAAAGCATCAAAAATTCATTTTATCTCTTTACAATGACTGCAGGAACTCTTGCACGTTCATTGGCTAATTTTCATTGTCAAGAAGCGGACAGACACATGAATTTATAATTTATGCGAAGCATCAACAAGTGAGCGGACAATTTGCTAATTGGTTATGGTAAAAACAAGTTGACATCAGTTTCTCGTGCACCTGTCCTGTTATTGATATTGAATTTTGTCTTAACATTGTCAAAGTAGCTGTAGGTCCACGAGGCAATAGCCAAGTGTATCCGCAAATTTTCATACATCTGTCCTGTTATTGACTGTGAATCTCATCATAACATTGTTAAAGTAGTCTGCAGATCCACTCGGCTACTTTGAAAATGTTATTATGAAATACATGATTAATAAGAAGACTGACACATGAAAAACTGACGTCAATTTGTTAATTGGAGATACCAGCTATTAGATGAAACCCCCATACAAGGAGGGAGAACCCTCTTTTATTCATTTCCTAACAATTCTAAAAATCATTCTAGACCTATTTTTATTGTATTTGCTCATTCTCTACTTTCTCATTACCTGAAGGAGTAGACTGTTCGATTTTTTGAAGGCAAACGTAAGTGGATTTAGAAAAAAAATTTTGTCAAGACTGATCACGAGAAAAAATTTGCAAAGAAATAAAAGCTACTGCATTGCATTAAAAAAAATTCGAGCCTCAGTCACTGACACAAAAAAATTCTCGCACGTGAAACAACTCACCCACCCACCCATACCCTCCCCCTTCAGAACTCAAATGGTCTGTCCTTAGTACCCCTTTTTACACCATAAAGTTGTGAAGATTCATTGTTCTAAATTTCACTTGGAACATCTCCATGTCGCATGACATTGCGAACAATGATTATGCAAAATTTCGCGCGGCGTAAGCCTCTAGATAACAGTCCTTGGCCTTTGTTGCACTTTGGATCAAAAAGCACCAATCAAAACGCCTGATTTTCAAACAGAACTATGAACCCTGTTTCCTCGGTGGTAAGCGATTTCCATTTAATTAACTTCAAAACCCCCGCCCTTTAGTACAAACTTCCAGATAAGATAGAAGAATTTCTGACAGTGCATGTACGTGTTAGGGATATGCCGCCAAAGGTGAAAGCTGCCAAAAAGCATTTGCAAGACCGGTCTGAGAGTGTCTCAGCTAGTCAGACGTCAACAAGTGATAGTCTCAACAGTCTGCCCTCTAGTCCATCAGGCAAAGTGAACCAGTTTGCATCGCTGCCAAAAAACAACACTTCCATGATCGCCTATGTGCGTCAATTATCCCTGCAAACAAAAAGAACACAATGGACTACATCACCCTGGCTTTGCAGGCTGAAGACAGCACAAAGGAAGCGCTTTGCTACTCAAAGAACAAGTGACCATTGCTAAACGAGAGTCAAACTAGCCGCACACAAATTAAGTTGCAGAGGTTCACCTTCACTGAAGACCACGCAAAACTTGTCATAAATGACATGACCAATACAAGCCAACCGAGAGGCAGCTCCTGTAATTTCTGATCCACTTTCAAAGTTATTCAATATGTCTCTGAATAGAGGAAAACTACCTCGTGACTGGAAGTGTGCCAACATTACCCCAGTTTACAAAAATGGTGGTAAAGAATATGTTTCTAACTATCGTCCGATTTCTCTAACATCGCTTGTAGTTAAGACCCTAGAGAAGCTAGTCACAAGACATATTATGGCTCATCTAGAAGATCATGACTTGTTGAGCCCTCATCAATATGGCTTTCGAGCTGGTTTTTCCTGCACATCCCAACTTATTCGCCTATTTCACTCCCGGGCATCAGCCTTAGATAAAAACAAATCATCAGATATCGTCTTCCTGGACTTTGAGAAAGCGTTTGACTCAGTCCCTCACAAACATCTCATCTCTAAGCTTGGTCGAGTGAGTGGCAAACATTATTTTTGGAGATACCACAGGAACAACAACAGTCAACCTGTGGGCAGAATTCATTCAAGCAGTCCAGCTAGGAAAAGTGTACCAAATCGCTCCTCTGCAAGTCAAAACCTGGAATGGAGTAAAGAAGTTGAGCTTAACCCCAGCTTCTCTTTTCACAGAAGTTTCTCACCAAGTTCAGGTGAACAAAATCCCCTTCACACATGGGATGCCTGATGGTGATGAGAGTACGACTACAGTTTTGACTGGTGTTTCCATCAACAGTGTACACTCCATCGAAACTTATTTCCATTGTGTAAAATGTGGTCGACGCATGGCCCATGCGACAGGTGCAAAATTCATGCAATGCCAAGGGTGTGGAGCACACATGAAGAGGGAAAAGTGTCGAAGGCAACTTTGTGCAAGAATAGTTGTTCAGTCTGGAGACGAACAAGTTCAGCTAACTGCCTTTGAAGATGTCCTGAAGCAAGTGTTCCCTGATCTTGAAGCAACTTCCGAAACTGGCTTGGCCAAAATGATCCTCGACATTGATTCCTTAGGTATTACTTATAACAGCCTCTTGAGAATCATTCAGAACTTAAGAAAATGACTTAACCAGTCTTTTTGCTACATGCTAACATACAAATTTTAGCCAATGAGTGAAAATAGGACTTATTGTTGCCATTTGAAAATCAGATACTGTTTTTGTCTGGAAATTCAATATGATAGCCTCTTCAAATGAAATCATTCTTTCATGAATACATAGCTAAACCGATAGAAGTCACAAATGTCTAATGCCTAACCTGAAACTGCGGTTTGTTGTTAACTTGAAAACCTTGATGCTAAATGTCTATTGCAACTGACTCTGAACTTTGGGGTAGTAATCCACTGAATCTCAGTAACAAAGTGGGTTTGCTTTTATTAAAATACGAATAGGAGCCTAGTAGTTAAACTGAAATGTAATTAGTATTATGTTTTCTAAGTAATGCTCAGAGTTATTCAGACCTTAACATTTCATGACTTCCAACTTGGCTTCTAGATTCTCTTTACAATAGTTCAGATGAGCATTGATATTTATACTTGGCAGCAATACATGTGGCTTTAATTTGGTAGACTACAACTCCTTTGAAGTTACTTGTTTGGTTATGGTTAATTAATTACAATACTTACATATATGAAAATTACACTCTTATGATTGGCTAAAAACAGGTAAGTGCCCCCTTTTTGTATCACTAGTGCAAAAGTAATAACTCAAGTACAAATTTAAACTAGACCCAGCAACAATAGATCACACTAGAAACCAATCAGACTCACAAGAAGGAGGTTGTGCAGATTGATACACACAGCAGCTGACCAAAATAAACAAAAGCTTGGATATCTTTATATCTATTGATAAACACTAAAAAAATTGCTTTCAAGAGTAAGAGTTCACCTGAAGAACAAATTTTGATAGCACACACTTCATTTAGTCAATACTGTTAAGTTTATATGATTTTAGTTTGTTGATTTCCTGTGAATACGTATCTCGCATTTGTACACTACAAATAAGTTATAACATGATTTCTCATGTGATAAGCACTTGTGAAATACCAAAATGCACTTAAATTAAATTAGCTTAGACTTTGTTGAGTTTTAATGAAGACTGTTTAATGGAACTGACATTTGTTACCTTAACAAGTGCTTTAACACAAAGTGATAAATGAAGTTCAGTTGCTTACCGTGTTTGTTTTAGACCTTTTTGTTGGCCAGATTATCATTTCGCATGATGATATCAAGTTCACCTTTTCATTTCATGTCTCCACATAGCTTGAATTTGGTAAACACACTAGCATGAAATTACAATTTCAATAATGAGAGAACTTGAAAGATTCTGGTACTTTACATCATATGATATCATCATGCACTTGCCTGTAGATTGAACTCTGTTGTATTTAATGTCTCTGATTAAGTTATGTTCCTGAAATCTGTTGCGCCGACACTCCATCTCCATTGAACTTTCTATTCAAAATCCCGAGGTGAAATTGTAAGTCTTATCGGGTTAAACATTACTAACAACGTTAATGTAAAGTTACTTCAGAGTACTACTCAACATATGATTCATTAAAATATTGCTTGTGTTCAGATCTTGTTATGCACCTAACATTTTTTCCCAGATAGATTCTTTCATTTGCAACCCCATATCCGCCTATCTCAACTAAATTTTTTGTTTTTTGTTGAAAATACAGTCCCACAAGCCCAAATGCAACATTCATAGTAAAAGTTTTTCTCTCAAGCAATAGAAACTAGAACTTTGTGCCCTAATGGCCAATAAAAACCTATGCTCAGCATTGTGTTATTTTACATGTATGTAATGTCCAAAATTAGTCATCATTCAAACCTAAGCAAGCTCCCAATGGCTTCTAGTGTACTTACATCATTTCCTGAATCTCCCGGCCCTTTTGCAAGGTTTTGTCGTTGTGAACTGGTATGTAAAATGCCAAATATATTCATATGAAATGCTTCCCTATAGTTCATATCACATCGCTTGCCTTGGAAAAGACAATCAGCCTTCAAACCTCAGAACTCAATTCCACTTCGTTAGGTGAACGAAATCATGATTGAATCTATCAGGCCACTAAGAGAGATGATGCTGATGTTTTTTAGATCCTAAAATCCTCGGGTTACATGTGCATCATGTGTTATTGTCAAAATAAGACCTCCATAACAAAGTTTGCCTAATAACCCTCATCTAGAAAGAAAACATTTCAGGACAATTGTGGACTAGTTATCTTGTTTTATTGATGAGCAGGAACAATATTCAAAACTATCTGACTGTAATTAGATATTACCTTCTCTAATAGAAACACAATAAGACACCACACTAAAAAGCAGCTCAATTTCGTAAGCCACACATGTACGCATTGCGGACCTATTTTTATTCCATCCTATCACGACAGAAGGAGTGAATTTAACAATTGCAGTCAAGTTGAAAAATATATTTTGGGGACAGATCATGAACAAGTTTTCCCGTTTTTGAACAAATTCATGGTTCCGGATCTTTTAACTGATAATATTTTGCAACAGCATGTATAACAGCAAAGACTGTATACTATAATTTTCATTATTGTATTATCAGGGAAGAACTGAAGAACATTTTAGAGACCAGAGAAATCAATAGAGCACTAATTTTGAGCACCCTGAACATAAGTTCAATGTACTACAAAGATAATGGCAACTCAGCTCTAAGCATTTGCAAACAAGACAACACAAAACAGTTTCTCTCGCAAGAGAAGACTGGTATTTAATTCACTGTGATTCATTTGTATTTGGTATGAAAACCCAGTAAAAGGGTAAAAGAATGCGTAAAAATTTTTCACCCTGAGCTTTCATGGGTGTTTCATATAAAATCATCAAAGCTGCAAGTGTGGAACTTGTCAACCAATGCCAACAACATGTGAAAGTGCTTGTAGTACCGATATCGGGCAAATGTGGCAAAAAGTGGAGGAAAGGCCTGAAACCAACATGAGTTGTATCACTGAACACCCAATTCAGATCGTAATTACGTGTCTTACAGCAATAGCAGTTGTGCCTGTTCTTCTGGCATTTATGTAATGATTTCCTTTATCACCCAAGCATTTTCATCGATAAACAGGTTATTACAAGTACGTGTAGATTTGCGAGTATGCCTGCATAACTATCGAAACCTGTTTGTGTTTCCTTTGATTGGAAATACCAAAAGATAGTTCTATTTTGTCACCACTGCTACAGGGATCGCATGGGATTGGACACACCTATGCTGTGTAGTGGTATAAGAGCGGACGTGTGAACAATATGTGCAACTTGGTCCATCAAATATCTGCTGAGATAAACATACTAAGGGGTTTTATGTTGAACATCGATGGCTATGAAACAACTTAAACAAGAAAACGAAGCCTAAAAGAAGCAAGTTGAAGAGATTACAAAAGAGTTCTCTACTTTGAGAGAAGGAATCAAGATGGCCGATAGTGAGTTAACACATTAAAAGTCTCAAAGATCATCTGAAAAAACCATTCAAGCAGACTCAAAAGATCTGCAATTTTACAGCAATAGTAATGATGAGCTGCGTAAGTTTGACAAGGATGCATCTGACAAACTGAACATAATTGAAAAGTTGCTAACTATCGAAGGTAGAGTGGATGAATTAGCCATTGAAACTGATGGGTCAGAAGCTTACAGCTATCAGTATAATCTCAACCAATGGAAAAGGAACCGAAGTGAATCACCTGAAACTGGGTATCTGTAAATTGACATGCCACTTGGCGTGGGAGAAGGTATTGGCTTAAAGAAAATATATTTCTCGTGTAAAACCAGAAGATCACCACACAATCGTTTGGCTGTCTTAGAACATCTAACTCCATGTCTGCAGGAATTGTTGCACAAAGCAAAAAGGTTCCAGTTGACCTCAAGATATTAATTTTGCTGGGCAAAGAGCTCAACAATTCTCCTTAGTGCAACAAGGGAGTCGCAGGTTATTAAATTGAAATACATGAACAACTTAGAGATTCTTTGCAGACGTAAGGGAAGATAAGTTCGTTTAACCTATTTCACTTGGTGTTCATTCGTTTATTTGATTTTTGGATGACATCTTCATTGACTATTAATGACTTTTAAAGACAGCAATTCAATACCTGATGAACTTCCTTATTATGGACAAGATATTATTCTTTCTCATAGACAACTTCATAACATCCTATCCTACCATCTACCTACTGGGAATTGTCTAGAACGATTACCAAGCATTTTATGACCTAGACCTTTTTACTTCAAACACCCATAATTCAAACATAAACCCTGATTGTAACGTCTTGCACAAAATAATTGACGGTAAACACTATTCTCCTTATAAATCTGCAGAATTTATCAAAAAACTTGAATCAGAAATTTGCCTGTCTATCCTCCACAATAACGTAAGAGGCCTGAGTAAGAGCTTCTTTCTGCTGGGGGTATTACAATGTATATAAATAAATGGTCATTTTAACTATAAAATCTTAGAAAAGACATTTCTACTTTATCTTACCAAGCAACGTGGATTGAAATTAGGTTTTCAAAAACGAAAATTGAATATATAGACAACATAATATATATTTACATAACATAATTCTCCTGAGAAGTTTCAAGAGTATTTGATTCAGCTGTTGAGAGGCATAGTGCCATTGACAAACCAATATACATAATGGGAGACTTCGACATAAAACTCCTTAGGTTTGAAAGCTGCAGATTTGCCAATAATTACTTACTTTCCTTGCAAAGCTATGCCTTCACTTCTGTGATTGATAAACTAATCAGAGTACTTAGTGGCTCAGAAACTCTCATAGATAATATCTTCATTCATCACTTTAATGGTCAAGGATCAGGTGATAATATAGTATCAGGTGATGTTAAAGTTACTAAAATGTCAAGCGTCCTAAATATCACGATTTTTCAAGATTTTCACAGGATATGTCTCTTGACGATCTGAATCAAATTTTTCAAGATTCTACCAGTGATGTTCATGATGTAGATAGATTATTCTCCTCATTCTTCTCAAAGTTAAATTAGGTGATGAAAAAATATGTATCTCTTAAGGTTGGATCAAGGAAAAAAGATAAACAACTACCAGGTACTCAAACGGTGGATCACTAAAGGCATTCTTAAGACTATACGTTTAAAAAAATCAGCTTTTTTCTTATGGTGAAACTGAAAATTATAAATTCTATCAAAATAAAATTCCATTTCTTACTAAAATAAGTAAAAACTTTATTTCTCTCGTTTCTCTACAGTTCACCTTCATAATACAAAGCAAATTTGGTAGGGAATAAACTCCTTAATACAGTAAATAAAAATAAGAATAACTCTAAACGCATTATATGTATATCTATTATTACGCATCCTGGGAGAAGAAATGTTTTAACAGGCTCAGTTAATATATCCAATGTGCAAGACTCACACTTTGCATCAATGGGACCTAAATTATCATCTGCAAGGCTACAGTCTACACAAGATTTTTGCAAATATTTACCAAGCTCAATGCCTCTCTCCTAATTTTTCTTTGATCCAGTTACACCTGATGAAATATATAAAATCTTGTCTTTGTACTCATTTTCAGTCAAAAGCTTTAAATATAGTAGCTCTATTCTATCAAACCCGATAGCAAGTATTACGAATTTATCCATTCAAAAAAACCCTTCAAAGTTAAAACATGCTTCGATAGTTTCTGTCGATAAAGATGGTAATGAACTTGATCCTGGAAACTATAGACCTATTTCTCTCCTCTCTAACATAAACAGAATTTTTGAAAAATTAATGTATAATAGAATTAATAGTTTTAACATCAGGCATAACATTTTATGTTTATTGTATTTTGGGTTTCGCAAACATTGCTCCACGGAACATGCACTGCTAGATATTGTGGGTATAGTACAAAACTACATGGAAGACAAATTTTTATCCAGTGGCAGTTTAATTGATCTTTTGACACTGTTGACCAAAATATTTTGCTCTATGAACTACACCATTACGGAATATGTGGTATTATCAAACAAATGGTTCTGCTCATATCTAACATGGAGATTCTAAACAAAGCAAATTGAAACCAAGATCTTGAACAAGGAAGTGGTAGCTTGTGGTCTACCTCAAGGATCTGTTCTTGGTCCGCCATTATTCGTATTGTATATTAATGATACAATGTATCTCGACTACTTCAGTGAGTTTGAGTTCTTCCTTTCTGTAGATGACACCAATCTTTTGTATAAAGATATATCATTATCATAATTAGAATCCGTTGTCAATGAGGAGTTAACCAATGTCTGCAAATGGCTTTCTAAACCTTTAGAAATCTGGAAAGAAAACAATTTGTGAAGTTTCTTGGTGTCTTCACAACAATCTCTCATGGAAAGATGATGTAGCCAATGGGGCTGTGACATGTTACGTGACATGCCCTAATTTGTCAAACCCGTATTAAGAGATTCCCAGATGTTGGAAAAGCGTACTCATCCTGCCAATAAGGATGACTTGTCGTTAATCACAAGATCTCTCCTTTTTTGTCTGTTAAGTGCTCTCTGGCATATTAGGGACCTTACCGGGTATAGCTTTGATGATAGCGTTGATTGTCATGTTGATTTTTCGATTACAATCCACTGTTAAATGAACTACAGTGTCCTTTTGAATGATACATTAGTGAAAGTCTCACCTTAAGTCACAAGTCTACACAAATAACGCCTTTTATGTTTTTTTTCATCCAGCTAAGTTTGTGGATCATGTGAAAGTGCACAAACTAACAAAAAAGTAATTTACAAAGGTCATGATAGAACAGATCGCTACATCAATATAAACATTGAAGCAGGAAGTAAAGTGGGAACAAGCTTATTTCTTAAGTACCTTGCCCTTTAGAATGATATGCAAATGAAAAGTCTAACCTTCTTTAGTATAGGTTGCTCATGTCATAAGTCTACACAAATAACGCCTTCACTGCTATATATATCTTTTTCATCTGTATAGCTAAGTTTTCGGATTAAATGGAAGTGCACGAACTAACAGTCAAAACATTAATTTATAAAATCCCACCTCCTTTAGTATAGCCCACTTGAGTCACAAGTAAACACAAAGACTGTAAATGGTAGTTTATTTAGTCTTAATACTCAGTTTTTCTGTGAGGTTCAACCTGGAATTTTAAACAATTCAGTTTTAAAGCTTTGACATACGAATTGTAGGCAAACTGAGATATCAGACGTAGGCGAACAGATGGTAGGTGTAACGACCAGTAGGCGAAATGACCGGTTACTGGTTTCAACCCACCTGATTATATCCAAATCAAGAGTTGTGCCTACAAAAACTGTTTTGCGTCCAAGATTAGAGTTCCTTGCAGCTGTTATTAACTCACAGCAGCTGAAGTTTGTTGCAGAATCTCAAAGTAGACCAGGTGGTGTGCTGGACTGACAGCATTGATATGAAATGAGAAGGAACCTCTTTGCAAGGTCCTAGGGAAAGCTTTGTTGTCCTATGCAGAGTTAACAAAAATCCTTACCAGAATCGAAGCTGTCATTAACGCCAGAACCCTCATAGTAGTAAGTGATGATATCAGGGATCCTACACCCATAACACTTGCTCATCTTGCTCTTAGAATATCACTGTTTGACTTTCCTGACCATGAAGAGGTCCTGGTTAATGGAGACACAACAAGGCAATGTTACCTGTACCAACAGAGGCTTTTTAATCACTCCTGGAAGTGATGGCAAGGAGAGAATCTTCACCAGCTATTCATTCCACCAAAATGCTACAAAGAGCAACTAGCCCTAAGTATTAGTGATGTAGTCCTGATCTTTAAGGAAAAGGTATCCAGGCAGAAGTGACCAATGGGACAAGTTGAGAAACTGTTTCCCAGAAAGGATGGCCCTGTATGTACTGTTGAATTGAAGACACAGAAAGGAAAGCTTTGCAGACCCATTCAGAGGCTACATCAACTAGCGGTGAGTAAAGTTAAGATGGAGAAGCAAGGTAAGAACAAGGTTAAGGTGAGTACGGGGAACAAGAGATTGTCACCAGCCGTAAGAAGTCCAAATATAAATCTCCAATAGTATTGTAAAGGTGGGGAGGATGTTCAGGTCTGAACCCACAGTGGAGGAGTCATACAAGCTCCTGAGACTGAACATACAACTTAGCCACCCCTCCCTGGACACTATTGAGTTACTGTTGAGGTATTATATCACCGTATTCTTTGTTCATCAAAAACATGAGTGATCGCAAGTCAAAGATTTGGTTGTAGTCTATTTCGAGTTGTCCACTGAGAGTAAATAGAGAGTTTAAGATACCTGGACGGCTGACCTCGAAGACGTTAACATTGAGCACGAGGGACTGGGTCAATGACGACTACCTTGGCGGGAAACTTTTCACGTTAAGGAGCAGATTTCAAGCTGAGGACGACAACGTTTTATTCATCATGGCATCTTTAAGAAAGACTTGTGAAATGATTGTTATTGCTTACGCGGAAGGGCTATTGACGGATGAAGAGTCTATGTTTCTGTTTCTATTTATGTTTTTACTACGAGTATGAGGAATTTAACTTTGACGAAAACATCAGTGAAGCCGAATGTAAAGCGGAGTTTAGGTTTGAAAGAGGAGATATCGAACGTCTCGCTGATGTTCTTCAATTACCGCCCACCTTTACGTGTCCACAAGGCAGTGTTTGCGACCAAATAGAGGGCCTTTGCACACTCCTTCGTCACCTCGCATATCCATGTCGTTACACTGACATGACCAGCAGATTTGCAAAACCAGTTCCTGTTTTGTGTATGGTATCGAACATAGTGCTCAACTATATCTTCGATCTGCATCATCACAGAATCACAACCTGGAATAATTCCATCTTGAATCCATTTGCTATCCAACAATACTCTGATGCTGTGTCTGACAAGGGTGCTGCCCTTAACAACTGTTTTGGGTTTGTGGATGGAACTGTCCGCCCGATTTGCAGGCCGGGGGAACACCAACGGCTTGTTTATAACGGGCACAAGAGGGTACATGCCCTTAAATTTATCAGTTGAACAATTGGTTTTTTAGAGGGAAAGAAGCATGATGCTGCCATGTTGGCCGACTCTAATTTTCTCACCGCTTTGGAGCACAATGCTGTATCCCCAACTGGCCAACAGATGTGCATATATGGAGACCTCGCCTATCCTTTAAGGGTAAATCTCATGGCACGGTTCAGAGGGGCCGCCCTGACAGCGCAAATGGAAGCCTTCAATGATTCTATGTCGAATGTGCGTACATCAGTCGAGTGGTTGTTTGGAGACATTGTGGAGTATTTCAAGTTTATGGACTTTAAAAAAAACCTTAAAATAGGTCTAAGCTCGATCGGAAAATTGTATGTCGTGTGTGCCCTGTTAAGAAATGCGTTAACTTGCCTTTACGGAAATTCAACTTCAAGTTTTTTCGAGCTGGATCCTCCCACAATGGAGGAATACTTCTCTTGAACAATTTTAAGTCATCTTTCCACAAACTGCTGACCAAAAATTGAGCTCTGAAATCAGTTAAAGGTAGTTAAACAACGTTTCGATAATTCATCGATTTTTTTGCGAAGATAAAGGAATCAAACACTTTATTAACAGTCAAATATTATTCAAGCACAATCTTAAAAGAATAAACAAAGCTGCCGAGATAACAAGATAAAGGCTGTAATTACACTCACTGTTAAAGTAGAAAGGCTCAGTAGTCCGACCTCAGTGTTTACCAATTTTAATAGATAAACACAAATTAACATAGCTGTACCGAGCTACTTTGAAAGACAGTTACAGCCATTGTAAAGTCACTTGTTCACCAGTTTCGACAGTAGCTCCATCATGTTTTGTTGTTGCTGCTGCATCAATTGCATCATCTCCCTTTGCTGCTCAAACGATCGCGCTGTCTCCTTTTCTTTAAGCTCTAACTCTCTCTTCCTGATTTCAAGCTCTAGCTGAGATTTTTCACTGAGAAAGTCAATGGAATCATTGCCTCCTCTTCTCTTTTTCTTCTTAGGTTCCATGGGAGCTTCATCTCCGGCAATTCTTGATTTGGTCTGACCATAGCTCTCCATCGCTTTTGTTCGAATTTCTTGTGCTTTGTGCTTGTTTTATTCTTCTTTGGCTTGCTTGGATTCTTTCTCTTCAACCAGGAAAGATTCTTCGAAAGAGCAAATCTCTTCTAGGGCTTGTTCGAGCTCCGAAGTGGGTTCCACGTCAGTCCCCGACGAATTTTCCTCCTCTCGAATTTTACACTTAGACTTTTCCTTGATCAATTTGAATCGCTCTCTTACAGATCACTTGTTTACACGGAATTCGGCGGTCTCACAGGTATTAAGGTGATTCGAAATTTCTTACCAAATTTTGCCTCTTTGGACCAGTCTTTCTTTGAATTTGTATGGCTGACAGACGAGTATTTCCCGGCAGAGAAGGAGATCGTGCTCTTCCTTTCATTCCATGCTCGTGCACATCACTTCTACAATTTTAACCACCTTGCCAGTAGTTTTATTGCCCAAAACAAAAAAGTGACAAACAATGTTCACCTAATGAAGTTCGAAAATCTAAAAACATGCGGAAGTTTATGGGGAAATAATAGTAACAGTACTCACGTTGACTGGTGGATGGCAAAACACCACTTCTCACGTCCTCGACACAAACAGGACTGCAATCCGCGTGGATCAGGCATGCGCATTGTCGTCTACACGCGAAATTTACTTCCGGTCAGCCGTCCTCGAGGTCAACCGTCCAGGTATCTTAAACTCTCTAATGTGTGATACGTGGAAATGAAGCCAAAACATGTTGAACTGAACATGCAAAAAAACACAACTGTGCACCATGAAGAAGCACTAGAGAGAACAGCAAAATGAAGCTGGTGGGCAAGGTGAGCTTTGGTTTTACACTAAATTCGAAATAAGCCTTATGTGCATCACTTGGCCAGTCTCTGTATATCTGTATGAGTTCACGCAGTACACTGTGATGAAAGGCCCAAACGGCTGCACCGTGATGGAAAGAATGACCTTGAAAGGATGAAACGTTTGGGAGACCAGCAGCAGCAATCACCTGACAGGACACAGCAATAAAATGAGCCTGGGTGAGGATGGTGGGGCAGTAATGACTGGAACAAGGTACTATATTGCCAAACCGCACCACTGAATAGAATGTAAATAAAAAGGCACAAAATAGTATGCACGAAAGAGGATCATTCACGAAATCTAAAACCTTAGAATCTGACCCAAACCATCAGGAGTGACTAGGGAGCTCTACATGGGGTGTGTGGCACGTTATGCACAATGCTACCTAACATCAGCAAGGGGAGAAAATCCTTTTTGAGAGGAAAATCTAGTGCTGAAACAAATGTAGTGGTTAAACCACAAACATACACTTACAAATAGTGGGGTGCTAAACATATAACTACGAAATTGCACATAAAGGCAAATAGTATCCAACATAGCTGATGTTGGTGTGAATAAAAATATGTACAAAATAACCAAAAGGGTTTACATGGGGTTCTTAAATTTGGCAGAACAAAGTATGTACTTCAAATCCTTTCTCAATGGAGATAATGCTAACAAATCTACAATAAAAACAAACAAAAAGGATCCATTAAAAAGGACTGTCTAAATGAAACAAGGTAATTGGCACTGAAACTGCAACAAGTTATGCACTTTGAACACGTTTCAAGAGTTGTTACCTTGTATGCGAGGTCACATTCCAGCATGAAAGTACATCAGCTTCCCTGTTCAAGACTCCAGGAAGGTGAACTGCTTGAATCTCAAACTCATGTGTTGCCGCTAAGAAACAGACTTTGTGCAAAAAAAGAATTAATAGAGGCAGTCAGACATCAGCCCAAGTTCAGTGCAGTGACTGTGTTGTGTTCAAGACTGGCTCTTTTGCTTTGTCTACTTCACCCTTGGTTTGCCCAATAGCATCGACAGTTGGAGCCTGGAGCGGATCTCCTGGTTGCAATGCTATATCTTTAGGGTTTGGAGTAAGTTGCCATGGGTTTCATCTCACTGCAGCAGGAGGTCTTGCTAAAAACTGCCATATTCTCCTGAAGGTCGGGGATGTGTACACTATTGTCTGGTAAGAGATTGCTCAGTTCGTTAGCTGTATGTCCCTGGTTGCTTAGTCTTGATCTTCTTTTCCATCTCACAGAGTTTAGGTAACTCCAGCCACTGAGGTATAAGTTTGGACAGAATTGTGGGGAGAGTAGTTGGTAATCTCCTTCCCACGCATAGCTCAGTTGAGCTAAAGCCATTTTCCAGTGGAGTGGCTCTGTGAGCTAGTAGTGCTTCATGCAGATCTTCTGCCTTCGTAAGAAGGTTCTTCATCAATTTTACTGTGTGTTCTGCTTCTCCGTGGCTGTTCGTCACTTGAAAATTTGGCAGAAGAATATTGAGGACCATTGTCTAAAATTACTGTTTCAGGAATTTCACGATGTGTAAAGATTTCTTTTCAGGTGATTGTTTACTTGTGCAGTTGACTTTCAAAGTACTCTGATCGCACGGTAGGGAATAAAGTAATTTACATTCAGTATGAACTCGTCAGCTTTCCATTCGAATAAATCTGTGCCAATATGAATATGTTTGCTTCTGAAACCAAGCAAACAAGATTTTTAAGCTTTGCATTTAAACTTATTGCCATTGTCGCCTGTCTTAAATTAAGGAAAGCTACGTTTGTGGTCTGGAACTCTTCCTTCATTTACTTCAGATAAGTCAGCTGCGGTTGGATTACTTTGGAGAATTTAATCTTTGTTTCAAGATCTCAGTGGATTTTGCTTCTGCAATTACTTGATCTAAGTCAAGCTGTCATTGGCCATCAATCTTCACCTTAGCTACAAATTGCCAAATTTGGCCACTATTTACATGTGAGCCATTTGATCCTGTAGATCCCCATAAGATCAAACGTCAGCCTGTTTCTGGAGATCTTCCATAAATGGCATAACCCCTTCTTTTTCTTATTAAAAGCATCACACAAATTGCGTTCTGTTGAAAACTAAAGCCACTTTACCCTTGAGGTCTTCCTTAAACCTTTGTTTAACATTAATGAAAGTGTTTTCCTCACTGAGCAGCTTGAAACTTTTTGTTTATTTATTTATTTATAATAACTTCATTTGCCTAAATAATAAGATAATAATAATAATATAAAAAGAAGCAGAGATGATAATTAAAACATATTTACAGACAGATAAAAAACAAAGATAACATCGAGATGCAAAATGGCAAAAAGGGTCAAGCCAGAGAGGAACTAAATCCTCATTCACTGCAGCCCCCAGAATAAAGGCAAAATATAAAGGTAAAAATTATTTGAAAAAAAACTTAATTGATAAATAGATATTGGTGCAATATTATTGATATTATTTAAAACTGTGTTCTTTCAGTTTTTTTTTTAAATTTACCGGCAGAGCTAGAACCAATTATGTCATTTGGCAAGTCATTCCAGATTTTTATATATTTATACCAAAAAGAGTTCTTAAGGATATTTGTTCGAGCATAAGGCGTCCAGATTTTGACATTGTTGGTTAATCTCGTCCGACTATTGGAGAAAGTTAAGTAATTACATAAGTCTACTCTTGAAAAACCATTAATGAATTTGAATAATTGCACTAAACTAAGAAATTCACGACGCGAGTTGAGTGTTGGCCAGCCAAGATACTCCAAACGTTCACTATAGTCGATAGAACTACTAAGGATCCTCCTGGAAGCATTCCTTTGCACTCTTTCAAGCTTATCAGACAGATATTGTTGATGTGGATTCCACACAGGACAAGCATACTCAACAAATGGCCAAACCATAGACATATCCAATTGTTATTGCTTCAGAGCATTTTCCAAATGTGCGCTTTAGTAGGCCAAGTATCTTATTTGCTTTAGCAGCAACAGAGAGAACATGCGGTTTTCAAGATAAGTCAGATGATATAATGACTCCAAGATATTTGTGTGTTTTAACCTGTTCGAGTGGGATTGAATTGATGTTGTACGAGCATGGTGTTACAGATCTAGATCTTGTGATTCTCATACATTTGCACTTAGTTGCTTTAAGTTTCAAAAGCCAATTTTTACACCAGTCTTCGATCTGAGACAAGCTTTCACACACAGGTTGATGAACAGATGATGGCTGATCTGAGTTAAACAATAGAGTATCATCGGCAAACATTTCACTTGAGCACGATAGGTTCTCAGTCATATCATTGACATACAACAAGAACAACATTGGCCCAACAATACTTCCCTGAGGGACACCAGAGTAAACCATGGACCAGTCTGAGCTTTCACCTTCCAGAACAACACATTGGAAACGATCTTGCAGGAAATCACCTAGCCACTTGAGAATCTGACCATTGACACCATATCGGCCAAGCTTAGAGATGAGATGTTTGTGTGGGACTGACTCAAACGCTTTCTCAAAGTCCAGGAAGACGACATCTGATGTTTTGTTTTTATCTAAGGCTGATGCCCAGGAGTGAAATAGGCGAATAAGTTGGGATGTTAAGGAAAAACCAGCTCGAAAGCCATATTGATGAGGGCTTAACAAGTCATGATCTTCTAGATGAGCCATAATATGTCTTGTGACTAGCTTCTCTAGGGTCTTAACTACAAGCGATGTTAGAGAAATTGGACGATAGTTAGAAACATATTCTTTACCACCATTTTTGTAAACTGGGGTGATGTTGGCACACTTCCAGTCACGAGGCAGTTTTTCCTTTTCTTGAAACTTTGATAAACATTGGTGGCATTACTTCCCTTACCATAAATAAGTATGGTGATACACACCCTATCTGACAGCCCATCATATTGCATTGCTGCTTTGAATAACTGATATAGTGAGATCCATCTGTTCTAATTCTGTTTCGGGGTTGAAAGTCACTGGTGGAGGAATATGAAATTCGCTGCCGTAGTAGCCATCATTCCACTTT
This sequence comes from Pocillopora damicornis, assembly GCF_964200805.1. Classification (NCBI taxonomy): domain Eukaryota; kingdom Metazoa; phylum Cnidaria; class Anthozoa; order Scleractinia; family Pocilloporidae; genus Pocillopora; species Pocillopora damicornis. Next base: position 10,261,630 of record NC_142679.1, on the reverse strand, counting down.
GTGAGTCACCCATTTGGCTTTTTTCCTGTAAAACACTTGCTCCTTCAGTAACAGAAGCCTCACTTGTTGCACTCATTCACGCAAATTCTTGGTCTTTCGAATTTAACCAGCAAAATTAACTCTACTGGAGAGTCCTAGTGGATCCCACTTCTACGCCATGTGTTGTTATGGAACCAACAATGAGTAGACTGCAAACGGGTATGAGAATATGCTTTAATGAGAAAAGGTGATTGCAGGGAGCTGGCCAGTGTCTAACGAAATACTATATGTGCAATCTAGTGTCATGTTGTATGAGCTTGGTTACCTAGTTAAGTGGATTAAGGCCTAATCCCTCCACAGCTGTCGGCTTATCCTACAGTGCTCACTACTTAGAAGCCAAGATGTTAAACAACTTTCCTTTTTACAGAATGAGGCAGGTCCACTGCAAAACTGTATGCATGTTTCCATGAAATGAAGTTCCCATCATTAGAGGAAATCTAAGTGTCAAAGGCAATTACTTTACAACTACTCTACTGGAGTCAAGCATCTAGAGTCTTATGCATAGAGTTCATAAAGTCTTACCCACTGTGTGACAAGTTTTCCTCTCTAAGTCAAAACTGAAGTGAAAAAAAAACATAGAACATCTACACAAGCCAGTGTTAGATACCCAATAGCAATACTTCAGTCAGGAATTTTAACTATTTGTAGTTTCCAATTTCCAATCTGTAGACTAAATGGGAAAACATTTGGTTTAAAGCACTCCTTTCACCCTCGAAACGAATCCATGACTTCCAAAAGGAAATCAGTATTTGTGTGGCCAGATTACAAACTTGTGGCTTTGCAAAAGCCAACCAATCTCTCTTGCTCTACTGTCATCTTCTTCTTGCCAAAATTAAATTGAATATTCAAACTAGACCGTGGCTTTAGTGGTCTCTCTTTACGTCTCTTGTTGTAGACTTTTTGTTGCTCATACTTTGCTTTTTCCACATGAAGTTTGCTTCTTGGAGTAACACGTGCTGCAGTGAAGGCCACATTCTTTACTAGGTGACTGAGGTTTAGTATCTTTTTTTTAATAAAGCAGAATCTACAGCTTAAAGATTTAAGTGAGCTAAGTAAGTATTTATTATAATGGCAAAACGTTTTTGAAGTTTCAGTTTAGAATGAGGGTATGGTAGAATAAAAGTAACATGAAATTTTGAGACTCATTTTGACTATGTAGTTTCTTCTAATGTGGCAGCCATTTAGCCGGAGTGAGCCCTCTAGGGTTAACAATTATCAAGGAAACCTCTATTCGACCTCATCATCCAAAGATTCAACTAACATTAAACAACCAGTGACACCACCCTCATTCAACAGCACCCCATCCTCCAGCAAAATAGCACGCAAAATACAACATTGTCACCCGACTCATGTTCCGCACAAATCAGCTAAATTTTAAACAAACTGTAATGGCATGGTCAATTGCACTGTCTCCAACTCTTCAACCAAATGTGATCCCACCTACATGTCAGCCAAATCTTCAACCTGGCACAGCACTTTCTGTAGCACTGTATTACCTGTACCATTTCCTATACTGCCAAATTCCCAACCACTAACCGGAAAGGGGGGAGGAGGCTAAAGCAAAGAAGCAGCTGCCAGGCTCTAGGTGCAAAGCAAGGTGGCACATCAAACACATCTTTCATCAAAATACACAACTCTTGTCATGCCTCTGTCTTAAGCAGCCTCTTTTCAGTTTGTGTTGCCAAACAATTATCTCTAACTCAGACTTTTATGAAATACAGCAACAAACTGTATTTCAGCTCATTTTTAGCGGTAAAGTTTAAAGATTTCATAAACGTCTATTACCTTCCAATAGTAATAATACTTTACATGCAAGTTAAGAATTATCAACAAGCATGTTCGTTAATTTAACCAACGTTAAACAAAATTATCAAGTAATTAAGTCTTGAAAAAATACTTTCATCAAACCATGCCTTTGTGTGTCTATTGTCATCATTATATTTTAACAACAATAGGCAACAATAAGAAGGACACCAAACTCAATAAGTGTCAATGCAAAGTTGCAGGCAACAAGGTAGTATGTATGATAATGTGAACTAAAAAAAAATCAATCAGACTGCTGACTTTTTGATCCAACTACGCTATAAAGCCTGGTTTTCACTAGTGATGCAAGCACAAGCACAAGCACAAACGCAAGCGTAACAGCTCCTATTTAACAGTAAAATGGCCTTGACGCAAGCATAAACACAAGCACAAGCTCAATGTTACTACAGCAGTTTTGTAGTAAGTGATTAGTAAGGTCAGCGGTTGTCACCAATATGCCAGGTGACTGCTCAACCACGAGGGTGGCCATGTTTTTGTCTCATCACAAGTGTGATGCGTAGTTTTCCATCAATGCAAACCTCTGGCCATCTGCATTTGTAAAGGAGAACTTAAGTTGTTATCTGAAGATTAAAGTGTTGATCTTGTAAATAACAACGGTAGTATTTTTATCGTCGAAACTCCTTTGGACCTAGCAAGTGTGATGTTCAGAGGCAGCCACACACAAGGATCAAAAACTTTTCTTTCTCTAGTATTTATGCTTGTGCTTACCTTTGCGTATTCTGAGTAAAAACTGTCACACAAGCAAAAGGAAATCTACCACATTTGTTCTACATTAGGCTATGTCTGGCCAATTATAGCACTCGTTCCAGTTTCCCCCACCTCTGAGCACTTCCACAAAATGGTGGAGGCTGTCGCTGTAGAGTTTGATGAAAAGTTTTCTAAGGTTGTTCGGAACTATTTAGTCTTGTATGACAAGGGGTGTAAAGATTTTAAAGACAAAAACAAGAAAACACAAACGTGGACTCAATTGGGCAAGGAAATGGGCATGACAAAAGGTAATATCAATGATTTGTAGTTCTTTGATTCCCTAATGAAAAGTACAGACAAATGGTGGACGCCATTATTTCAATTCCGGATTCCTCACATCTTAAATTGTTTAATTCTCAAACATTTCGTTAAGTGGCTAGTTTACTGAGAATCTTTGTCAATCTCTAGGATGAGAAGGGAAGAGAATTGAGTAAACTATATATTTAAAATATATTTTTTTCTTAACTGGAGTAAAATTTCTCCACAGACAAGGTAGGCATATTTCCCAAACGTGCACAACAGTTTCGGCAGGGAAAACAAAAAAATCAAGGTTTCTGGGACAAGTCGCAACAATTTTATAGAGATAAATCAAATTTATCAGAAACGTATCCATACTTTCGATGTTGAATGAGGAACAAAATCATACTTTGAAACCGAGAGCATTGACATTTCTGATTCAAATGATGAAGGCAGTGACAAAGCTGGAAGTATAACCCCAGATATCGAGGCTGTGAGTGACACCTCTCAGCCACCAGTGAAACCCACACCAGCCAAAGTGACTAAAGCCGAGAGGCCTTCCTGGAAGTTCCACAAAAAATCCAGCACTGAGTCAAAAAAAACACAAAATGTTGCAAAAGAAGCAGAAATGGTATTAATTCAGTCACTTGTATTGCCAAGGACTATAGAAGTCAGGAAAAGGAAAAGGATTAAGATGAAATATTTGGTGATTTAAATCACATCCCAGCTAAAACAGTTGCCCCCTGACAAAAAAATTCTGGTGAAATGCAATTTGATATATGAACAAATGATGAGTTCAATCAGTGTAGGCTCACCGTATCAAATGTGCTCTTCAAATTACAGAGCAGAGCAACCATGGCAACCTTATTCATAATAAGAATCTAGAATAGATTCAACTTTGTAATATTTATTTTGGACACTTTTAGTATAACAGGTATTAAAATCAATTAAGTTAAAGTTTCAAATTATTGTTGTAATTGAACCCAAAATGTTTTTAATATTTCGACCTAAGGGTGAACAAAACGCTTATCAATTTGATTTTTTAACAGAATACTACTATTATTACAATAATAGGTAATATACGTCATTTTTGAGTGAAGATTTCAGATAATTGCAGTAATGTTACTTAAATGTAGCATAAACTTGAACGTAACATTATTTATTATGCAACTGGGCAAGTAAGTAGAAAAGTCTCATTATTGCTTCTGTGGTGGCATACTTGTCACAGGTATAGTTTTTAGTTTATATAGTGTGTCGTAGATCAAATATACTAAGCATTGAGGTGCTTGGCCGTTAGTCTGTTCTTTCATGGCTTTGGCTCAGCAAAGTGTCAGAGATACTTTTTTTTTGGAAGTTATATTTAATGATGATGTCTTGGAGTTTCATGATTGCATCCTCGATATCTTCTACAGTGTTGAGTAGTGTCAAACGTAATTATAAAAGCATATGGAGAATGCATAATTTGATGGATGCCATTGACACTTTGTAGATGTTGATGAGAGATTGTACAAATGCTCTTTACAAACTTGACAGGAAGAAAATATTGTCAACTTGATAAAAAATTTGAAGCTTGGAACAGTTTTCTTCTTTTTCAGTACTTTTAAACACTTTGACAAGTTTGTCTTATGGCCAGTCTGCATATGACACCTACATGTAAGCAATGTTGTTGCCTCTGAAAATAAATGTTATGATAAACAGAACCATAGTGTGGATTTATTAATCTATAAACTCAAACAATTTTCCAACCATTTATTTTGACTACTGTGTTCTCTAGAAGTAGCGAGTCTATAAAAAATATCAAATATATATCAAAACCCAGATGTATACAACTATGCAGCAACTGAGCCAGTACTTCTCACATATGCCCACTGCTAAAGCACCTCCCCTTGCTCAGAATTAAAGTAATCACTTAATAATAATAGTTAATCTTTATTGAGGATGCCAACATCACAGAAAGAGTGGTTTACAGAAGGGTCCTCTAAAGGTAACTACAAATCAATATAAATTACGTAAAAATGTAAATATAAATACAATCGAAAAATAAAACAGAAAAACATACATTATATTAAAAAATTAACACTAATTTAATTAAGCTAGTGCTGCATTAAAAAAAATTAAAATAAAGCTTTCTTGATACCACGCTTAAATTGACTTAAGGTGGGCACATCTCTTAGGGAAAGGGGTAAGGCATTCCAAGCGTCCGCTGCAAAATTTGATGTTATCCAGTGCCCCCATCTTCTTAATGCCTCTCAAATTTGAATAACATTACCTGTGTAACAAGAACCTCTCACTCTATTTAACCCAAGCAGTGCACCTGTGTCTGAGTCAGGCACTACACTTCTCCACTCTCAAGGCTTTATGTTTCCTGTTTGGTCCATGCAATCTACAAATCCAGATGGACAATACAAAGCTGTCTCAGTTTGCCTCAGGTAGCTGTGGAGACAAACAGTTGCTTGAACTATAAGCTCTACAATGTAAACAGATGCAGAAATTGGACCCTTAGACACCCTTCATCTTGCTCTTAAAATACCAAAGGTATTTTCTATTACCCTCCTTGCCCTGAATAGCCTATAATTAAATATCCTCTTGTGTTCAGTCAATGACTTCCCTGGATAGGGACATTGGAGCCATGACTTTAAGGCAAAGGCCTCATCTCCAACCGAAAAGTAAAGTAAAAGGGAAACATTACACCCTTTAAAGTTTTCACGTTTGGGGAAATTAATTGAACCATCTTCCATGGCTTTTCCCATGTCTGAATGTGATTAGACACCACTGTCATTATTGCCCCGATAGTCACCAATACAAGGCTGAAAAGGAGTATATAATTATAATAAAAAGATGCACTGTTATTTGGACATTTCATATTGACATGTTTTCCATCCATTGCACCAACGCAGTGAGGTAAATTCCACAGGTCTTCCAAATTCCTTTGGCACCCCACTGTACTGTGCAGCTTCTGTTTGGTTCCGATGACCTTCGTTAGCGAGGGACAACATCTTGGGTCTGAGTTTCTTCGAGATAACTATTCTCGTCCCTCTTGGTATCAACTGTTCAATGCTGCACAGTTCACTACTACGTGGGAGGTATCTTTTGAAAGCTAGCTGATCCCACGGTTTTCCATTTTAGCGTTCCTTGACTGCAAAGAGTTCTTCATCGATTTCTGAGGCCTTTTCCAATTCTCGTGCAGTCATAGCACAGGAGGGTCGCATTTATGGCTACAAATCTGAGATATTCTTCGGCTTCAGCTGAGTGACTGCTGCTGGTTTTGAGATTTCCCACTAGCCTTGAGAGGGGGTCAGCAATGTTACTCGGCCCAGGCTCATACTTGACCTTGAATTTGTATTGCTGCATTCATACCACCCATCTTTCAATGCGTGCACAAGCTTTTGACCTTGGGCCATAAACAACTTCCAGTGGCTTGTGATCTGTAACAAGATCAAATGGCACACCATCACATGGGGATGGAACTTTTCGAAGGCCCTACGAGCACCAGCGCCTCTTTCTCTGTCTGCGAATATCTTCTCTTGGTGTCTGTCAGACTGTAACTTGTATAGCAGATGACTCTTGATCCATTCTTCTGCTTTTGGGTCAGTACCGCTCCCAGTTCAACTGGACTGGCATCAGCAATTACTGGGGTTGGAGCATCTTTGTTGAAGTACCCCAAAGTCTCAAACGGGCCAATCACTCTTTTAGCTCCTGAAAGGCCTTCTTCTGTTCACCTCCGAACGTGAAGGGAGTTCCTGACTTTGTCAGGCAACGTAAGGGCTCAGAGATTGTTGCCAGGTCAGGTATGAAGTGGCCACAGTAGTTTACAAGCTCAAGAAGACTTCAGGTTACTGATACTGTCCAGGGTTCTCACGCCTCTTTCATGGCTTTAACCTTTTCTTCTGTGCAGCTGATCCCGTTCCTGGATAATACCATGCTAAAGAATGTGAGCTTATCCATGCTAAACTGGCACTTTTCTGCATTGAGGGTCAGTCCACGTTCCTTTAATCTCACAATGACTTTCTCCAACTGCAAATCATGTTCTTTCTGGTCTTTACCATGTACGATGATGTCACCAGAAATGTTCTCTTGCCCCTCTATACCCGCAAGTGCCGTCTGGACCTTGTACTGATACTGTTCAGAAGTAGAGTTAACACCAAATTATAGTCTCTAGTATCTGAACAGACCACAGTGGGTAGTAAACGTAGTAATCTCACGTGATTCTGGGGAAAGGGTATCCCCACTTAAGGTCAAATTTGGAGAATACTTTGCTGCCAATTAGGCTCTGAGTAATCTCATCAACAGTAGGGATTGGGTGTCTGGCTCTCCATATTGCCTCATAAGCCCTTCACATGTCAATGCAAAGACGGATGTTACCCCCTGACTTCGGGACAACAACAATTGGATTAACCCATGGTGTGGGTCCTTGTGCAGGTTCAATAATGTCTAGTTCAATGAGTTCTTTAATATTTTTTTACAACTTTGGTCTCATGCTGAATGGAGTCCTCTTGTTTGCGATTTCTCAGCGATTTCAACTGTACATGGAGGCTACAGGATCAATGAAGAAGCAAAGAAGCAATGAGTCACCATGTTGCTTCATCTCACGGGAGAAGAAGCACTCAAAATTCACAACACATTTTCATTATTGACCACAGAGCAAAAGCTCAACATCCTATTCGAAAAATTTGAGGACTATTGTAATCCAAATTGGAATATCACATTTGAACGACACAAATTCTTCATGCATGTTCAGGAAGCAACTGAAGGCATCAATTAGTATGTAACTGAGCTGCGCACCAAAGCAAGCACATGTGAATTCGGAGAGCTGTGTGAGAGCTTAATTTGAGATAAAATCGTCTGTGGAATAGTGTGCGATACAATGAGAAAAATTATTGCAAAAAACAAACTTAAGTCTTCAAACAGCCATCGATATGTGCAGAGCATTGGAGTTTTCAAAACACCAAACAAATTCCATCAACCCAGAATCAAAGAGTGTGAATTAGGTAAAATAGGAAAGCCACACCAGGTGGTAAATTCCTACCAAAGGAAGACAGACAGTGGACTACCAAAGGCATGTATGGGGTGTGGAAGACCTCATTCACTGAGAAAATGCAGAGCTTTTGGAAAATCTGTCGAAAATGCAAAAATCAAAACCACTTTGCATCTCAGTGTCTCTCAAAGAGTGTTCTTTGAATCTGTCCTGATTCAAAACATTTGAACTGAGCAGTGAAGAGAGAACGCTTCCAACTTCCAACTTCCAACTTCCAACAGCTGCTGAGATAACAGGCAAGTCAATTGATGCGAAAGTATGCAGCAGATTCGGATGCCAAAGATGGCTTCTGACATGTAAAGCTAGACTATCCCACCATTTGGTGGTTTCAAATTTAATTGGTTACCGTTTTTCTTGGTTCTATACAATCCGAGATTGAGCTAATAACAAGAAGCAGTTGAACCACATCAACACGGTGCGCTGTTTTGTTTAATCACGTTTAGTGCTACTAATTTACACTAAATATTTGCCTATCCTTTTTAAATGGTCACTTCTTTGATTTGCAATTTGACGAAGTTCTAGACTGTATTGAAACGTTGTTTTCCAGCAATTATCGGCGCATTGACGTATGATGTTATTGGCCATGTGCAGTTTTCGTTCCTGACTGCAATCATCAATCGGGAAGTCATGTGTCATTTTTTTCATTTTCCAAAGGATGAGAAACAACATAAAGGCAATAGAAGGCAATACCTTAGCCTAGTTCAAATGTATAAGATTATATTTGGTTACTGTGATATCAATTGCCATCATTACTTTGATATTATTGGAATAACTCAAACTAGAAGTAAGCATGAGTATAAAATAAGGCCTAAAGTTGCTCGTACAAATTATTTTAGATATTCTTTTTTAATAGATATATTAACGATTGGAACTGTTTGCCTTCTGAAGTAATGTCATCCCCTAGCCTTCAGTCTGTTAAAGTTTCACTAATTAAGTACCTCCGCTCATAATTACCCCAAATACCAGGTTTTTTTTTGTTATAGTTTTTTTTTTTGGAGGGTATGTCTTAGCATGGGAATTTAGTTTCCCCCTACTACCGTCCTGTCAACCATTTTTGTACTTTTGTTCGATGTATGGTTACAAACTGTGATTAAAGATTCAGGATTAAAGATAAATGCTTAGAGGAACTCATCAGGGAAGTTTCAAACAATATCTTGTGGATATTGTTTCACTTGAACAATGGTCGGTGCTTTGATAATCACAAAACTTGCCTCTCAGGATGGAGAGCCTGATCCTAATTCCAGCTCTAGAGTATGTAGCTGTCATTTCTGCGATGGAAAAAAAAGATTCTTGAACCCAGATTATTCACCAGGAATGTTATTAAGATATTTGCATCGACTTCTCTGTGTTTACGAATAACACTGAGTGAATGAAGATTTTAGGTATATGAAACTTCATATATTTGCACTGCGGTGGAGAGATGAAATTAAGAGATCCTCGCAGCTAAGAACACTACTGAAACGAGTAGTTGTAAATAGGACCTGAAAAAATTCAGGCCCGTACGGGATTTGAACCCACGACCTCTGCGATACCGGTGCAGCGCTCTACCAATTGAGCTAACAAGCCAACTGGGAGCTGGTCAATGAATTGGGTCCAAATAAACATCAAAGTGAATGAAGATTTTAGATATATGAAAATTCATATATTTCCACTGCGGTGGAGAGATGAAATTAAGAGATCCTCGCAGCTAAGAACACTACTGAAACGAGTAGTTGTAAATAGGACCTGAAAAAATTCAGGCCCGTGCGGGATTTGAACCCACGACCTCTGCGATACCGGTGCAGCGCTCTACCAATTGAGCTAACAAGCCAACTGGGAGCTGGTCAATGAATTGGGTCCAAATAAACATCAAAGTGAATGAAGATTTTAGATATATGAAAATTCATATATTTGCACTGCGGTGGAGAGATGAAATTAAGAGATCCTTGCAGCTAAGAACACTACTGAAACGAGTAGTTGTAAATAGGACCTGAAAAAATTCAGGCCCGTACGGGATTTGAACCCATGACCTCTGCGATACCAGTGCAGCACTCTACCAATTGAGCTAACAAGCCAACTGGGAGCTGGTCAATGAATTGGGTCCTATTTACAACTACTAGCTCAAATAGCTCAATTGGTAGAGCGCTGCATCGGACAATATTAACTATTACTATGGGAAAGTTAATTCTATTAAGTTGGAAGATCAGGTATTTATTAAACTAATAAAACTGAGACAAAACTATACCAACCTGTACCTGGCACAATTTTTTTGTATCAAACCCGATGATTCAAAGATTGAGGCAATTCTCAACTTGCCATTGCCGCAAAACAAGAAGGATGTGGAGTGCCTGCTAGGCATGGTAACTTGCCTAAGTAAGTTTATCTCAAACATGAGCACTAAAACTGAACTGCTTAGAGTCCTACTAAAGCAAAAGATACATTGGCACTAGGAGGAGCAGCAAGAAAAAGCTTAATGAAATTGAGAAGGTCGAAACCTAAAAACCAGTACTAAGCTACTATGATGTGAACAAGACTGTAAAGCTTTCAGTAGATGCATCCCAATCAGGACTTGGAGCTGTCTTACTTCAAGATAATCAGCCTGTGGTATATGCATCAAAATCCCGGACTGATTGCCAGAAAGGACATGCACAGATTGAGAAGGTAACACCAGCAATAGCATTTGGATGTGAGTGCTTTCATCAGTATCTGTACGGCAAAGAAATAGAAGTAGAATCTGATCACAAGCCACTTGAAGCGATATTTGCCAGACTACTGCCCAGAATTCAACACTTACTGCTTTGATAGCAACACTACCGCCTTAAAGTGAAGTATGTCCCTGGAAAACAAATGTTCATTGCTGATGCTCTATCCAGAGCCCACCAGTAGACCACTTACACTAAGAAAAGAAAATGCAAATCCATCTCCTAGTTGCCAAATTTCCAATTTCAGAGCAAAAATTGAAAGAGTTTCAAGAAGCAACAAAAGCATACCCAACCCTTTAGACAGTTGTACAGCTGACCAAGCAAGGATGGCCTGACCACAAACATAAAACACCTCCTGATGCAAGACCAAACTGGAGTTTCAAAGAAGAAATCCATGACGCTGACAGAATTCTCTTCAAAAATCACAAAATGATTGTTTCAGAATGGCTGAGGACCGACATGCTTAAAAGAATTCACGAAAGCCACCTTGGGATTGAAAAGAGCAGACAAAGGCTGCTAAGTCATTCATTAAACATAATATTTCCACATTGAGTATTTCAGCAGTTTTCAGGAGTGAATTTGTTTAGTGTCTTGGTGGGCGTGTGCATTCGATGTGTATGCATTACGTAGCTCTATTAGATGGTGTGCACAATACCAAAGGGAGTGAACCTCCTTAAAGGCAATGTAAAAAGAGAACCTACTGAATAGCCACAGCATAAAAATGCCTCGATACAATTTTACTGGTCCAATTAGAAAAATTATGGCGGCCAAAGCTCTGGTGTCTGACTCCATCAGGACCTCCATTTTTTATTAAGGTGTCAGATCAATATCAGTATCTGGGCAACAGCCCACCTACTCCTCCCCTAACCCAACACTAACCCTTACTTGTTATCAATTGACTGTTGTTGGGTTAAGGGAGGGGTAGGTGGGCAGTTGCCCAGATACTGATATTGATCCAAGGTGTCCACTTTATATCAGTTCATTTTTACAGAAATGTAGGAAGGAAACTGCGGACTCACCAAGGCTCATGCCTGCTTCATACATGCTCTCCGGTTTTTCTGTAATTTCAAACATTGCTCACCTATGCTTTTATAATTCGATAGGGAAGTAAACCAGAGCCATTGTTAGCTCTGATAACAAGGACCCAATTGCGATAGATGCAGATGAGACTGGTAGCCTCAGTGAATTTGATGACGTTAAAGTAGAAGTCTGTGAAGGAGACAGAATTTGCAGCAAGACAATGGAGAGGTCCTCTTGTCGCATGGATGAAAAAGGGAACAATGGTCCTGAAAGTCCTCAACCGATGTTGGGAAGAGCTATCAGGGACTTTAAGAAGTGACACTTCGCAGATGGCTATGGTGACTGGAAGTAAAAATGGTTCTGCAAAATATTTCAATGTGCATGCATGTAATTTACTCTTCCCCTTCTCTCCACCATAGCGTGTTGAATATAACAGCAAAACCATCATCTTTGCACTGTAGTAAGTATACAGGTGTGGGTTTTTGTCCTTATTCTTAAAATAACGTGGCTAGTTTTAATTTCTTAATGTAAAGCAATGTTATTGACTTTGTTCTGACGAAAAAATTAAGAATGAGCTGGCATCCTTCTATATTTTCAATAGCTTTCTGTTGGCATGTCATCCTCCAAAGGAGGTGCAGTAACTCCTGCAGCTGAAAACAAGGGATCCAGCCGGTACGTCAAATCCTAAACATTACATTAATATACCTGTCTCATTACACGAGGCACTATATCTAAATCTTTATGGTAATATCTGTGCTTTCCCACTGGCTAGGTTTTTGAAATAACTAGAATCTGACCTCATCATTATATTTTCACTTGGCAGTCAAAAGAAAAGCAATGATGGCCAAATGTAGCATGTTAACTTTCTTTAATGTGGACTGTTCACTGAAAAAAAAAGAAACAAACGACTACAGGCATGCCATGTTTAATCCAGGTTTAGTTTCCCTTTTTGTTTTGACAAGTGCAAGTCATAATCCCCCATTATAATGTAGTTATGGCATTTTAATGTAGTCTAAAATATTTAGGATGAAATTTTTTCATCGTTTTTAGATTTGTGGAACTCCTTTATGAAATACCAGTATAAAGTAATAGTAGTTACACTTTTTTTCGAGTTCTAAGTTATGCAGGTGTGTGAGGTAGAATCTCACTTTAAGAGGGTTTTTTTTCTTGATTTGACTAGACTGGAAGCTACTATGTCATAAGCTGCTAGAAATGTTTCCTTAACACTATAGTCAATCTTCTTAACACAGACATTCCTCTAAGGTGGACACCTCTCTAAGGCAGACAGCTAAAGCTGGTCCTGAATGTCTGGCTTAGAGAGAGTTCACTGTTTATTGTAGATACTAGTTTAACTAAGGGCCTATAGCCATGTGCTAGAACAAAGTTGTCCCTGGTAGGGGGGTAGCCGTCCCTCCAAGTCATCTTTTACCAAGTATTTATATGAAAAAAAATGTCTCTACTGACTGAGCCAAAAAATAAGTCATAGCCTGGAATTTCCAGAGTCTGGAAATAGTTGGTTTTTAAACATCCAAAATTGATGATATAAGGAAAGTTAGCTTCGCAATTACTTTACTGCTACCATTACAGAATTATCGTTGTCGCTAACTAGTAATTTTGTTTTGGCCAGTAGTAGAGTTCACACATTCTCTATGCATATGTGTCCTGACTTCACAATTTTTTCTCAGGCTCCATAATATATAATTTGGCCTTTAATTTGTGTCTATTTCAGGCCAATGGAGTGCACCCAAGAGCATGACATTCATCTGTGTAGAGAGATAATAGTGGTAGAGCCATTTTAGTTTAGAAAGGTACCGTGGCCAGAGGACAGCTTTGGACTAAATAGCAAGAGTCCTTAAATAACCGCAAGGAGCTCAAGTTTAGAGTAGGGATGAGAAGTATGAGAGAAAGGTTCGGTGATATACAAAAAGAGTATCTAAAGAAGAACAGAACAGATGAGCGTAGCAGTGGTACATCAATTGACATCACTGAGCAAGACCAGCTATTAGAAGAAATTACAGAGAAAGAGAAGGCAGCAGAAGAGAATAGAGAATATGATAAGAACAAAAAGTAGAGGCAGATACAGCAAAAGCTGAGGAAGCAAGGAGAGTTGCTGTGGAGCACATAGGACAGACAAAGAAGTGGCAGAAAGACGAGGGAAAGAATCAGGGGGAGAGAAAGCGGTCAGGGAGGAGTTGAGGTGATACACTTGAGTATTTAAGAGAGAAGTGCAAAATGGAAAAAAACATCGAGGGAGAGAGAGTTAGAGATAAAAAAAATGCGGAGCGTGAAAATCAGGCTAAGAGAGCCAAAGAACAACAAAGTCAGATGCAAGAAATGAGCCATGTCATGCAGCAGCAACAGTAACAGAATCAAAACATGCAAACTCTACGCCTTCAGCAACAACAGCAGCAAAGGCAAGCCATGATAGCTCTCATTGCAAGACTGACTAAGAAAACTAGTTAATGTTTGTTGAATTGTTGTTTGCACATTACATCCACAGGTCTGAATTTAACAGCCTTGATTTGACAAACCTGTTTCTCTCAGTTTAGCTTGCTCTTCAGGTTTTCAATTTCAGAAGAGGCTGTCTTTTTATCGTACAATATTTGAAAACACAGTAATGTAATAACCAGAAGAATGGCTCAAGTTCCGTTTCCTTTATGATCCTGTTGGACCACATGTGGTACAGCATTTTATTATATACCACGAAAATACTACAAATTAATGTGCATGATTTTAGAAAAACATTAGTTGCACTCACTAAGGGTTTTAAATCTGTAAAAGGGTGTACTTTTAAGAATAAATATGATGTTTTTCAGCATAATGACTTATTTTCATGTGTATGCTTACCGGTTTTCCTCGGGAAGGATTTTTTGCTCTTTAATGACGTCATTGTTTAAAGGGGTAGGGGTGATTAATAATTTAAATTATTGAAGGGGTGATTATTTCACAGTTCATACCCTCAATATTTTTCTTAGCCTTCAGTGTAGGCATATTTTGGACAAGTAAGTGCATTTCTTTTGTATTGAATGTTTAAGTTGCCATCTTAGATTATAAAAACAGTAGGGAGGTTTGGTAAGGGAAAAAAGGGCTAGGGGAGTAGGAGTGAGGCTCAAAATGGGGGAGGGTAAAGGGAGCTCTCTTCTGCCAGCCCTCCTGTTTCTGCCCTCCATGTTTTGTAAATCCAAAGCAGTTGCAAAACACTCGATTGATGTAAACCATCAAACCTTTATGCAGGCTAAAGTTTTGGTCATTATTCCATTTAATCATTATGTAATCCCTTAAACGCTCTAAAATGATCTATCTTCAAAGAGCAGGAAAATATCGGTTGTGTTGATTAGAAAGCTCTGAGGAATAAGAGTAAAAATAATATGTGAATGTGTGCAGAAAAATTTGTCATGAAACCTATACTTTTGTAAGTTTTCTGTAGTAGTAAGCATTTAAGTATCGAAGTTTTTTTCCTATCCAAGTTGTTAAGTTTTAATTTTACATGGAGAGGGTGAAAGAAAGCAGAGGTGCAATTATTTGAGGGAGAAAGGTGATGCTTGGAATAATTCAAATTGGTGATTACTTGAAATATCTTTCACCAAAAATTTCAATGTTAGTCTTAACCAGACTGAAAGTCAAGGCCATACATGGTCTATGCAAAAATCTATGGGTACTACCAAGCAAAGTAATAGGGGAATATGAAACATTAATTGTACACTTAGGCTTTTTTCACATTATGTTCACATTATTTTTGGAAACTAGCCGTGCAATCATGTACACGCAAAGATAAATTCATTTAAAAAGGTCAAGGCCATTACTTGAGTCATGGTGTTTGGCTAATTTGACAAAAAAGGCTCAGTCATCACCTTTTTACATGTGATTGGCTTGTATCAAAAAAAGTTAAAATAATTTCAGAAAGCCACAGTGTTCAATGTTCAAGTGTCCTCAATGTAAATATTTACATGTACGATACTTTTTAAATTTCACCAAAAATACTTCTGACCTTGAAATTCCTCATACAATGCCTTGAACTATTATTTCAATGTCATGATTTTCTTCTAAGAGTACACTGAAAGGATTGAAAATAATATTTCTATTTCGTTCTCGACAAACAATGTTGATAAATCAGAAATGTGTTACAATGCGTAGAAAATGCCAAAATTCATAATATGACTAGGCACAATAGTCATTAAGATTCGGTGGGTCTAGGTCAAAATACTCTGATACCTGGTTGCCACATAAACATCTGAGGGCACTTCTTAGTATGGCAGAGACAACATATAGCTTTCTTACACTGCTTAATTCAATTTTTGAGTTCTTTTTAAAATCCAAGAACTTAAAGGAGTTTGCTATTTCTCCAAATAGCCATTCCACAGAGGACCTGACTTTACTCATGCATGTGCTATAGACTACCGTCTGAGGAGTGAGCACAGCATTATGGAATGGGTCTGCAAGTAAACCCTGAGAAGGTATTCAGGGTCCCCATATACACACATTAGTTGTCTTATAGGTGAATGACCATGCCTTTCTAATGATGGAAGGAGACCAGAGTCAGCAAGCATACCTGAATCATGCTTTCTCCCTTCTGCAAAACAAATTTGAGAGACAAGGTGAGAGAAAGTTTATTTAATATGGAATAATTTATTTATCATCTAGTTTAAACATGCCAATTCTATTGATAAAACTGATCCATAATTTTTGTTGGTTAACTTTTGAGTATTTAAACACTCTAGCATATCTCTGTTTGTCCTCCTGCAAACACTTGAGGGTTTTGGTTTAAACAGTCAGATTCAGTTTTTTATCGGCTTTGATTGCCACAAAGATTGTCTTTTGTTTCATTTCTAAATACATAGGTAAAAAAAGCTACACTGCAGGTAACTGTTACTTACATGAAACAGTAATAGGTTTGCTTATCATTCCATTTTAAAAATTAAGCGGCCCTGCACCTAAGAAGTGACCAATGATTTCTGGCAAAAAATCAAAATCAGTAGATTTTTATCTTCCAAGTAGAGATTACCTAGTACTATTTCAAAATGAATTTCTTTTGCTTCAGTTTCGCTTTAAACCAAAAATATCGAGCTGTGTGAGCAGAGGATTGCTGGCAGCGAAATCGCGCTTGGCAAAAAAGGGCCTCACTATTCCTAGGCTGGAATTAGTATCTACGCACATGGCGGCAAACCTCGCCAAGAATGTGAAGAATGCCCTAGAAGGCCAGCCAGTTAGATCAGTCCATGAATGGCTGGATAGTACTGTGGCCCTTCACTGGATCAGAGGAGAAGGGAGTGCCTACAAGCAATTTGTGGCCAACCAAGTGAACAAGATACGAGAGAAAGAGTACATTCACTGGAGGCAGGTTGGTACCGACCAGAATCCTGCTGATATTGGCAGTAGAGGTTGCCAAGCGTACAAGCTGAGAGAGCTGTGGTTAATGGGTCCAAAATGGTTGACAGAGCCTGATCGTTGGCCAGCTGAAGTATTCACAGAACCGAGCAAAGAAACCGAAGCAGAAGCTAAACTCGCAAAAGAAATCTTCGCAACTGCTAGAGACCAAGGATGACTTCGATGAAGTTTTAGAGAAAAATAGTTTCTGGAAAACGGTACAGGTGACAGCATGGATAAGGAGATTCCTGAACAACTGCAAGTTGAAGAAAGCGGTACGACTCAGTGGTCCTCTAACATCAGCTGAGACGGACAAGCAGGACATAATGAGGGCCCAAGCAAGCTATGAAGTGACGGAAAAGTTCAACAAGGACAAGTTAACCCTCAACCTACAGAAGAACAACGAAGAGTTGCACGAGTGCCGTGGTAGAATTCAAGGAAGCTATCCAATCTATCTACCATCAAGTGCAGTGTTGACAGAGAAGTTGGTTCTCGATGCACATATCCTGACCTTACATGGAGGAGTTAGACTCACGATGGCCTTCATCAGACTTGACTATTGGATACCTCAATTGAGGCAGCTAACCAAGAAAGTGATCAGAGGTTGTTTTGGATGTAAAAAGTTCTGTGCTGCGGCATTCCAAAGTCCACCTCCTGGAACTTGCCAGTTTACCGCACCATGGGCTCAGTTCCTTTCCAGGTACTGGGCGTGGACTATGCCGGCCCAATACCATACAAAATCAGTAAGAAGAAGGAAGGTAAAGCCTATATCCTGTTGTTTGCCTGTAGTCTGGCCAGAGCCATCCACCTGGAGCTGTTAAGCGATCAGAGTACAGAAGAGTTCATTAAAAGCTTGAAACGGTTCATAGCCAGAAGGGGAAGACCACAAAAGGTGTACTCTGACAACGGAAAAAGTTTCATTGCGGCGGCGAAATGGTTGAGAAGCATCATGAACGACGAGAAGATGCAGGATTACCTGGCACACCAGCAGATTACGTGGCAATTCAACCTGAGCAGGGCACCGTGGTGGGGCGGTCAGTACGAGAGGTTGGTGGGGCTTGTAAAGCGGGCCTTGTACAAGTCTGTTGGGGGAGCGAGGCTCACGTGGAGCGAGTTTGAGGAGGTGCTCCTAGATGTGGAAGTTGCACTTAACAACCACCCCCTAACTTATCTGGAAGACGATGTCCAGCTACCCACGCTGACACCAAATGCCATGATGTTTGGCCAGCCCAATCTGTTACCAGAAGATGATCCAGTTTCAATTGAGAGTAAAGATTTAAGGAAGCCAAGTATCTTCGACGCTGTAAGGATGTGTTGTGGGCCCGATGGACCGGGGAGTACATCAAAAGTTTGAGAGAAAGACATAACCTCAACCACAAGAAAGAAGAACCACAGATTAAACTCTGAGACGTCGTTCTAATCCAAAGTGATGAAAGAAACAGAGGGAAGGGGAACCTCGGAATTGTAGCAAAGCTCATCAAGGGGAGAGACGGTGTTGTCAGGGCAGCCAGACTGAGGGCAGAAAAATCGTTCCTGGAGCGCGCACTCCAACAGTTGTGCCCCATGGAGTTGTCATGCGACCGATATCAGGAGCCTCAAGCCCCAGTGTCAAATGTCCTTAACCCCAGAGCCAGGGCATTCACACCCAGGAGAGCAGCTGTTGCCGCAGCGGAACGTATCAAAGACATTGCCAGACAAGACGAACAATTAAGTTGAACAAATGATTTTCTTTTTGTGTGTATTTGTTACCTCCGGTATCAAATAGGGGGAGAGTGTCGTGACTGGAAGCAAGTTGTGTTACCTTTTTATGTTACGTGCATGAGCTGATTGCGAAATGCGTGATTGTAACAATAGGCTATTCATCTTAAGGAAAAAATATAGAATTACAGACAGATGAGATCGATTTTAGAGAGAGAATACCACGACGTGTACCCACAAAGTGAGAGCTGTAAATCGTGAGAAATATTAAATCTGGTAAAAACCTTCATACGTGAGAGTTTCCTTTATTGGCGAGCACCATTTCCCGACATTATGCATGTTTGACCTTTGTTATTTAAATTTAATTTTGTTTCACAGGAATTATTAATTTAATTTATCCTTTTGTTATTCAAGCTCTTTTTTTTAAATTGGCATATAGATATGTATTTTTGATCTCTATCCTATGTTGTAACGGTTTTTGTGTGAGTGGAATAAAGGTTGTAAATTCCACAGGTTATGGGCCCAGGAGTACATGAATGAAACATGGAGGAAAAGTGGTCGATCGACAAGCTCAACGGGAGCAATTGGAATACTTGGAAATTTCAAATGAAACATTTACTGTTGGCGAAAGGATTGTGGGGCTTGGTAGAAGGATCAGAAGTCCTTGCAGATGATGCCATGACAACGACACAAGTGCTTTACCGATCGAGGCTACAAAAGGCATTCTCAACAACTGTGTTGGCAATTGATAGCGCTCAGCTTTACTTGATCACCTCAAGCGAAGAACCAAAGCAAGCATGGGATGTGTTGAGGAAACATTTTGAATGAGAGACACTTGTGAACAAATTAATTTTAAAGAAGAGATATTTTCGCTCCAAGATGAAAGAATGTACACTGGTGGAACAAGATCTGAAGCTCATGAAAGATATCACCGATAAACTTGCGGCAATTGGGGCGCCCATTTCCGAAGAGGATCAAGTTGTGACTTTGTTAGGAAGTTTGCTGAGAAGTTTCGCGACCCTTATCACTGCTATCGAAGCAAAAGTGGATGGAGTTAGCCTGGATTATGTTCAGCAAGCACTCATTCACGAAGAAATGAGGCAATCAGAGCTATCAGGTCAGTTGAATGATTCTGAATCAGCACTTACGGGGACCTTTAGGAGAGATATGGCACACAAGCGGCCAACATGTTTTGGATGTGGTGGGTCATGTTTGCCGTAATTGTCCAAGCGATCTGTCCCATAAGAAGTTAAGATGTTTTAAAGGTGGTGATGTGGGTCATATTCCCTGTTATTGTCCCAAGAAATTTAAATGGCACAAAGCAAAAATAGTCGACAGTGACGAGCACCAACCGAAAAACTCTGACTTCGAAGGCGAAGATGGTTATGCTACTGCATTTATGGCGTCTGTTGAGAGCATGGAGTCTACAAACAAAATTCATTGTCCATGGATTATTGACACGGGTGCATCAAGTCATATGACAACAGAAAAGCATGTTTTGGTGACTTTTCAGGAATTTGCTGCACCTGAAAATGTTGCGCCGGGTGATGGTCGTGTTGTGAAAACGTTGGGATCAGGGAACATATGAATGAATATGCTGTTTCAAGCGACCAAATCCAGGAAAGCAGTTTTATATGATGTCCTGTACGTGCCTAAACTCACTTGCAACCTGTTTTCTGTAAGAGCTGCAGTTTCTAAGGGCAACGCCATAGAGTTTGGTCCCCAGAAATGTTGTATTCGGGATGAATATGGAAAGCTTCATGGAATGGGATCACTGGTTGATAAACTCTATCAATTAGACTGTCAAGTTGCAATCACTACAGACACTGTGTACATCTCAGTTGAGTCATCTCAAGGTAGCAGCTTATGGCATCAATGTCTTGGACACGTACACGAACTACGCCTCAAGAAATGTCTGGAGAAGGAATCTGTACAAGGGATTAACATCAAAAAATGACTGAACTGTCCTTTTGCAAAGGATGTTTGGCAGGAAAGATGTGTAGAAAACCGTTCCCCGCAGTGGGAGATATCCGCTCGATGCAAAGGCTACAGCTGGTGCACAGTGACGTCTGCGGTCCAATGCACATGCCATCGATTGGAGGAGCAAAGTATTTTGTTACATTTATTGATAATTACACTAGGTGCTGTGCTGTACACTTCATGAGACACAAGTCAGAAGTGTTAGAGAAGTTTATAGAATTTGAAGCCTCAGTAACCAACGGTGTCGGAAAGGCGATAGGAACTTTGCGAATGGATAATGGCAGCAAGTATTTGTCTACTGAATTACGGAACTATTTGAAGGAGAAAGGAATTAGACATGAGCTGACAGTACCACATTCACCCCAACAGAATGGAATGAATCAGACTTTGGTTGAGTCAGCATGTTCGATGATCGCGCATGTGGCATTATCGGACACTTTTTGGGCTGAAGCTGTTTGTACAGCTGCCTATGTGAGAAACCACCTTCACACAACGGTGCTAAAAGAGAATGAAACTCCTTATGAGCGGTGGTATGGAAGGAGAGCAGATGTGGGCCACTTACGTGTATTTAGGTGTATGGCCTATGCCCACGTACCAGACAGTGAACGACGAAAGCTTGACAAGAAATCGAAGAAGATGCGCTTTGTGGGCTACAGCTTAACATCAAAGGGATATCGTCTTTTTGATGGCACGAACTGAAAGATGTACATCCGAAGAGATGTGGAGTTTAATGAAAATGATTTCAGCCAGAAGCAAGTCATAACAACAGAGCCAGACCCAAGGTGCAAGGAAGCAGAGCAAAACGAAGTAATCCCTAGAAAGGATGAAGGAGAACAAGAAGAAATGAAGAATTTAGAATAAGACTGCCCAAAGGAACCTTGACGGTCAGTAAGAACACGAAAAGCACCAGTCAGATATGGTTATGACGAATACACAGACATGGCAACTCACTGCATACACCATGTCGCCTAACATCTTGCTGGGATTGATGAACCTACAAAAAAATTGGAGTGCTAGAAGCCTCACGCTATTTGGAAGAGTTTTAATAACCAAAACTCTAGGTATCTCACAGATCATTTATTCCGCTTCAAATATTGAAGTTCCTGATACAATCGCAGGCACGCTGAAAAGAAAGTTGTTTAACTTTATATGGAAAAAGAAGAAGTATAAGATCAAACGAACCGTGCTTTACCAAGATTTAGAGGAAGGTGGGCTACGCATGACAGATGTAGATCTTATGTTTAAAGCCTTGAGACTTGCATGGATCCCTAGACTTTTGAATGCTGGAGAAAAAAATTGGTGCTCTGTGCCAAACCACTATTTCAGGAAAAAGGGGGGCTTAAATTTTCTTCTAAAATGCAACTACGACACAAAGTACTTCCCTCAATTGCCAGCCTTTTATAAGAACATTCTCAAATTCTTTCAAGAATTAAAAATACTTTACGGTTACGACCAGGAAAGTGATGTAGTACTGTATAATAAAGAAATTCTAGTAGATGAAACACCCGTTTATCTCAGCAACTGGATGGAGAAGGGAATCGTTTCTATTAAAGACTTGTTGAAGGAGGATGGTAGCTATCTCTCATTCCAGGAATTTAAAGGAAAGTTTTCTTGCAAGACAAACTTCCTCCAGTATTTTCAGATTATTAGTGCCATACCTGACCGGCTACGGTCGAAAGCAAGACAAATAGAATCAGTTAATAATCAGTTTTTCACAAGTAACGATCATCTTTTTCACCTCAACGGAAATTTCACGCTCAACCTTGATAAAGCCAAATCAAGGGATTTCTATAATCTTTTAATTGCTAAAATCCACACTGGAGGTCAGGCAGGTCCTAAAAGATGGAGCGAAATACTTTCTTTGAATGATGAAAAATGGGCAAAGATATTTAAGTCAATACGAAAGCTGTGCAAAGAAACAAAACTAAAAGAATTTCAATTTAAGTTTATTCATAGAATCGTGGTGACAAAGAGAGAACTATTCAAATATGGTATTAAAACTGACGAAGAATGCTGCTTTTGTGGGGAAAAAGACTCAATCGATCACACCTTTATTCACTGTCCCTTTACGAAATCATTCATACAGAAAGTCATTCGGTGGTTTAACATAACGTACAATTCACAGTTCTCTCCAACTACGGAGGAACTTTTATTCGGAATTACCTCCAACTTAAACGAGAATAGTACCACCAAGAAATTCGACTACGTCACACTATTCATGCGTTATTATATCTATAGTTGTAAACTTAACAACAAGCCCATTGTCCTCCACGACTTTGTGAATGCAGTTCACCAAAGGGACCTAATTGAAAATACCGTCAATAACTAGCTCCTGACAAATGCGATTAAAATATCTCAACTCTCTTTAAAAAAAAATACAAAATAAAATAAAAACAAAATTTAAATAATAAAAAAGTAAATAAATAAAAAACTTAGTGGTACACCTGCCAACAGTGAAACTCTCACCAAAACACTTCAAACAATACTCCTTACGTTCTTTTTTCTTTTTTCACTTTTGTTATAGTTCCTCATTTAATGTATCAAAGTCTCAATGCACAAATGTAATTTAGCAGTAATAGCTTTTCAATCAACGTATTGTATTCGGATATGGTAAAGTTATCGTTTTATGTTATTCATATTGTATTATTGAACTTTATTGTAAGTAGACTAACATCTCCCTTTGGAGAGTACGGCGCAATAAAGAGATACTATTAAAAAATAAAAAATAAAAAAATAAAAAACCTACAACTGTACAAGAAGCAAGATCAGGTGATCACGCTGCAGAGTGGAAAGTCGCGAAGGATACAGAATACAATTCGCTGATTGAAAACATGACATGGAGGATTGCCTCCATGTCGGAAAGTTGTTGGATGCAAATGGGTGTTTAAACTGAAACACTCCTGTGATGGTACAGTGGAACGATTCAAAGCACGCCTAGTTGCCAAGCGTTACACCCAGAAATATGGTATTGACTATGATGAAACTTTTTCACCTGCAGTTCGTTTCTCTTCAACACGTTGTTTGCTAGCATTTGCAGTTCAGAATGATTTGCTAATTCACCAGATGGACGTAGAAACTTGATGAATAAATTTACATGCAGCAGCCGGAAGGATACGTGAAACCTGGGGAGGAGCATCTGGTATGCAAGCTAGAGAAGTTGCTGTATGGGTTAAAGCAATCTTCCCGTTGTTGGAACAAAGTTTTTTGGGAGTGCATTGAGAAGATTGATTTTATTCAAGCCTCTGCAGATCCCTGCGTATTCATCAGAAAGGATGCATTAACTATAATTGGAGTTCACGTTGATGATCTGATGATTCTAGCAAGAAACATTACGGAGATGAGAAGTGTCAAAGATAGTCTAAAGTTGCAGTTTAAGATGAAAGATGTCGGAGAACTGCACTTCTATGTCGGAGTCTGTATCGTTCAAGATGTGAAAAACAAGCAAGTCTTCCTTCATCAAGGGGACTACATCGAAAAGATGGTCGAGAATTTTGGGTAAACAGAAGCAAAACCGGTGTCTACACCTGCTGATTTGAACGTCAAGCTGCAAAAGGAAGATGGCTTCAGCAGACCGGTTGATATGACTTCATATCAATCGATTGTAGGAAGCCTACTTTATGCTGCAATTGCAACTTGTCCAGACATTGCCCAAGCAGAGGGAGTTGTGTCGAAGTTCTGTGCCAGTCCGACACAAAACCATTTAACAGCAACAAAGCGAATCCTCAGATATTTGAAAGCTACTGCATACCTTGGATTCAGTTACAAGAAGTGTGCTAATGGAAATCTGATTGGTTACTCAGATGCAGATTGGGCAGGTGATATGGATGACCGTCATTCCACTTCAGGAAATGTGTTCTTTCTAGCGTGTGGGGCAGTAAGTTGGCTAAGCAAAAGGCAGGCTACCATTGCATTGTTGACAACAGAAGCAGAGTATGTAGCACTCTGTATGGCCACTCAGGAAGCAATCTGGCTTCGAAGGTTGTTGGCAGACATAGGAGAACCTCCAGAGGGGCCAAGTGAAATATATGAAGACAACCAAGGGGCTATCTCAATGGCTAAGAATCCTGTGGGTCATGCCAGGACCAAGCACATCGATATACATTACCACTTTGTTCGCGAAAGAGTATGTAAGAGACAGAAAATAAACGTTATATGGTGTAGTCTTCGGTGACCGCACGCAAAATATCGCGGGCGCTCTTTCCCACAAAAAGCACATGTTTTGTTATGGAGTTATACTGTCGTTTCATTAGGACAAGTTTTCCTTTCTATTTAGAAGACACAACTTGTAAGTATGCAGTATTTCGGTTATTCGGTCAATATCATCTTTGTAATAGTCGCGTTGTTGTTATTTCAGCGAATCTTTCTCTTTCACGTGCAATTTGTGAATGGAATGAATACAAGTTATGTGCAGATTAGAAACGAACTAGCAAGTGAACTGATTAAAGTACAGTTTCAAGTAGCTATGAGTGGACGCTACATCATTCGAAGTTATTGATTTCAAGCAGTACTGTGGTTAAAGGAATGGAATGACTGGCAAGAATTCGAAGAGCAAGAAATCAAAAAGTAGTGCTAAGAAAGGTGGACACCAGCAAGCAGCGAGTCACGTGACTCCACAGAAGGAAAATGTTCCCGATTCGGCGTCAACAGAGAAATCTCCTCAGCGCACGTTCCAAGGTGATGAGAATGGTGGATTAGAGCAAGTAGGGCCATCATTAACAAGTGGAAACGTGGAATTTGGTTTCTATGGCGAGGATCCGGTAGAACAAGGCAGTAGTTCCAGGCCTGTTAGATTAAGGGAGCCGAACAAAAGAATAGATGAATTGGAAGTTCAAGTCGAGAAAGCGGTTCATGCGAAGCGTCAGCGAAACTGGTATCTTGGAAAACTGCGGAATTGTGTACAAGAATTAATTTTAAGCCCTAGTACACAGATAAGTGGAGTGGAAGCCGAGATTTGCGGGTATGAAGAAGCATTTTGTAACTTTGTTGTCAGTCATGATAATTACTTCAGCTTTGAAGATGATGAAGAGAAAAAACAATTTATTATTGACAGTTGTCAGAATGAACGAGAAATGAAATTACAGTTAGAAATCCTCATAAATCAGTGGAGGAAAAAGGGAGTAGGTACCCCTCCTTCTGAATCTGGATTGAGCCATGGGTCTGACAAGAGCGAGAGAAGTTGTGTGTCAAATAGAAGCAGTGTTAAAGAGAAGAGAAGGGTGGCGGTAGAAGCTAAATTGGAAGTACAGAACCTAAAAGAAAAGTAGGAACTAGAACGCAAATTAGAAGAAATAGAAAGAAGTAAAGCAGAGTTAAACAGGAAATAAGAGCTGTTGAGTGCTAAAACTAAGATGGAGCAGGCGGAAATTGACTTATTGCTGGAGCGTGGCGAAGAGAATGAAGCGAAGGATGAGATGAATGATTACTTAAAGGAGCATGGTGCCAATTATCCTCCTGCGAAGGGGCATTTGTCACAGCCTGTTGCGGGTGGTGCCACACCCTCTTCAGAATCCCAGCCAGTTGTTGACAATGGAAAAATGCAAACATCTTCAGCACAAGATATTGCCCAAACTTCACTTTCATCATTGGTGACTGCGAGTTACGTAACATCAGGGTCAGCGGTCACGACTTCTGCTCCAAATGTAGGAAGAGTAGCAATTCACAAGACGAGTTCTAGTAGTTTAACTACCCTGGCTCCAAGCATCTGTACTAAGTCCAGCACGCCTATCAGTTGTGCACCTCGCTTTAATTTGCCAAGTTTAATACCCCTACAAAAAAATCAAACTGCGTAGAAAAAAATGATTTATTCGAATATTAACTGGTTTCTACTCGTAAATTCTATTTTTGAATTTGTGAAATCGTTAAATGTTTTGCATGGAGAAGTTAATCTACGCTACTGGTGTCATCTTCATCTGAATCGCTAGATTCGTACAAATCCCTTAGGATGTCTTTCGTACAGTCGTCAAAATTGCCATTAATTGGCTCCTTGTAGTTCTCATTCACAAGTTTCTTGTAACGTTCCAATACTAAAATAATTTTGGAGGTGGAGTCGAGTTCGATGCAAACAGTGACAGGGATTTCAAGGCCACCCTGTATGAGTGGTGATCGTCGATGCTTGGAATCTAGTACCGTCACTTTGACGTTCCCGCCTCGTGAAATGAGAAAACGAGTGCATCTCGAAATCTCTCTTGGTAAATGACCCACGATTGAATCAGCTAACCGTCCTGGAAGTCGCTTGGTTGCTGCTATCGCCTAACGATCACGAATATTGTTTCTTTCATGGATGCAATGCAAGGTTTCTCCAATTACTGGTTTCCAGATATCTTGGTAGACATGAAATCCTCGCAAACCACACCGGAAGGAGGTTCTTATAGAATCACTCATCCTGCTCGTGTTGACAGGGTAGAAAATACCGGAATATTTTGGCAAGTACCTCGTACAACACTGACTGAACGACGAAAACACGTGCAAAGATAAAGTTCTGACTGACGCAAGCATCAAACCTGTCAATCTGTCAAATGTAATTGACCTTTGTACTTCAGTTGTTGTAGCCTCGCTAATCTTGAGAGTCGCTTGAGTATTTATCATGTCTTTATTTCAGTTTGGGTTTACTGTTACAGAAACAGTAAATTCCCAAAACTCTGCTGCACACTCTCAACCTGCAAATGCTGGTGCATGTGCCTTTTTACCGGAGCAGGAGGCTACTAATCTTGGAAGCGAGGAATACAATGAAGTTGTATTGTCGGTGGGAGACGCTGTAGATCCTAACAAGAACTTGTCATCGAAAAGAAAGCAAGGAAATTACAACCATTACTCTCCCGAATTGCGTGCACAAATCGGTAAATATGCTGGCGAAAACGGAAATCTAAGAGCCCTGAATCACTTTAAAGCACAGCTACGAAACCTTAAAGAGAGTACGGTGAGAACCTTCAAACAAGCATATCAGAAGAAACTGAAGGAAATGAAGAGACAAGGAATACAAGAAAGCGTGACTTCTATTCCACACGACACCCGAGGCCGCCCGCCACTCCTTCTTGATCTTGACCAGAAACTGATATTACTTTTGAAGAGCATACGAAACAGAGGTGGTGTTGTTAATTTCAATGTTGTCAAAGCCTCAGCCTTGGCATTAATAAAGAGCAATCCCGCGAAAGACTTCAGGGGATTTGAGCCAACCTCGACCTGGGTGAAATCAATTTATCGACGGTGTAAC
>NC_142679.1:10166295-10221295 GCF_964200805.1 Pocillopora damicornis | reverse complement strand
TCACAGGTTGATTAAATATCGTTGTGTTTCTACCGAACGTCTCAGTGGTTATTTAACCGTAAACACCACATCTGGCGACGAGGATTATTCATAGAACACACACACAACAAAACCAAAAGGATTTAACGGGATTTCCGAAGTGATTTCCACAGAAAAATCCAAAGCGATCTCCGAAGCATTTTCCCGCGTAAACATCATGGCCATTTCTCTACCAAACTTCCCACCGTTTGAAGTTCACCTCGATGGAAATGCAGGCCCAAGATGGAAGAAATGGTTAGGAAGATTCGAGAGACTAACTATTGGAATGGGAATCTCCGATGATACGCAGAAGAGAGCCCTTTTGCTGCATTACGGCGGTCCAGAAGTCGACGAGATCTTCGACACGCTTCAAGACGTCGGTGGAGACAAAGATTACAAAAAGGCCGTCGAGAAACTAACTGCTCACTTCTCTCCGCAAGTCAACGTAACGTACGAAGTGTACAATTTCCGGCAAGCCAAGCAAAAAGACGGAGAAAACCTTGACTGCTTTCACACACGCTTGAGAAGCCTAGCGAAGACCTGCGATTTCACAAATCCAGACAAAGAAATCAAAGAACAGATTATCTTGAACTGTAAATCGAATTCCCTACGGCGCAAAGCTCTGCGAGAAGACCTCGACTTAGCCGACCTCATGAAAGCTGGTAGAGCCTTAGAATTAAGCGAAATACAAGCAAAGGAGTTAGAAAATCACGAACAAACCGTAAACGCGGTAAAGTTTAAGAAGAGAGGAATCTCGACACATCTCAAAG
The DNA here is from genome assembly GCF_964200805.1 of Pocillopora damicornis. NCBI lineage: Eukaryota > Metazoa > Cnidaria > Anthozoa > Scleractinia > Pocilloporidae > Pocillopora > Pocillopora damicornis. Next base: position 10,220,507 of record NC_142679.1, on the reverse strand, counting down.
GGAAACAGCGCCATCAACAACCTCGCCAGGAGTCACGCACTCGCTACGAGTCACGCAATCGCAGCAACTCCCGAAAAGAGAATATTAAATGTAGGAACTGTGGCGGACCATACCCTCACAAAGACTCCTGCCCCGCGAGGAACAAGAAGTGCACCTCCTGTGGCAAACTAAACCATTTTGCTCGTGTTTGTAGAACAAATCCACCTGAGTCAGCAAAACACGTCACACATGAAGACACGGCTGAAAATGACGAATACGTATACACCATAGGCGGTGACAAGCAACCAACTTGCCACGTCAGGATCGATGGAAAGCAAATCGAAATGATGGTCGACTCCGGTGCATCGGTCGATCTCATAGACGAACGCACCTTCAGGGAGTTATACCAACGGAAGGTACCAGAAGCCTCCAAGCGCAGAATTTTCTCCTACGAATCATCCACACCCCTACCTGTTCTGGGAACCATCGAAGCCGAAATATTCGCCAACGCCAGCAGCACATGGACAACCTTGCACGTCATCAAAGGTGCTTCAGGAAACCTCCTGGGTTTTAACACTGCTACGAAACTTGGTGTGCTCAAGATCATCAATCAAGTCAAACCTGACGAGACCAGTCCCCAGTCCCCCATTAACGGAGATTTGGAAAGCCTGTTCGGTGGAATCGGCAAAGTGCGAGGGAAAGTCATCAAGCTTCACATAGACACTAACGTTGCACCCAAACAACAACCACACCGTCGGATACCCTTCCATGTCAGAAAGGATGTCGAAATGGAGTTAAAGCGATTAGAAGAGCTAGACATCATCGAGACTGTAACGGGCCCAACACCCTGGGTGAGCCCTATTGTCATAGTCCCCAAGAGCTCTGGTGAAGTGAGAATATGTGTGGACATGCGAGAGGCCAACAAGGCTGTTAAACGAGAAAAACACCTGATGCCGATCATAGACGATCTGGTTGCTGACCTCAACGGAGCGACAGTCTTCAGCAAGTTAGACCTTTCGTCTGGATACCACCAACTGGAGCTGGCCCCAGAGAGCCGCTACATTACCACATTCAGCACACACGTCGGACTCCGAAGATACAAGCGCCTCATGTTTGGAATTAACGCAGCATCCGAGATCTTTCAGAACGCAATCGAAGAAATACTCACAGGCCTCCCTGGATGCAAGAATATGTCCGACGACATTATCGTTTATGGAAAAACTCAGAAGAAACACGATGAGAACCTCCGTGGTGTACTGGAACGGCTGAAACAACATGGCGTACGCCTGAACAAGGAGAAATGTTCCTTTTCAAGGAGTGAGATTAAGTTCTACGGACAGATTTTCAGCAAGAATGGAGTCAAGGCAGACCCAGCCAAGATCAAAGCGATCACTGACATGAGCAAGCCAGAAAGCATCGGCGAGGTGAAGTCTCTGCTGGGAATGGCTCAATATGTGTCTCGTTACATTCCAAACTACGCTACGATAACTGCTCCTCTACGACTGTTAACCAAGAAGGACAAGTCATGGCAGTGGGCCGACGAACAGCAACGAGCATTCGACAAGCTGAAAGACAGCCTGATCAAGAATCACGTGATGTCGTACTTCAATCCAAGACTCAAGAGTGAAGTGATAGTCGACGCGAGCCCTGTCGGACTTGGAGGATTGTTGGTGCAGGATGGTAAAGTTATCAGTTACGCTAGCCGAGCACTCAGTGACGTCGAGAGCAGATACTCTCAAACGGAGAGGGAGATGCTAGGAGTAGTCTGGGCAGTCGAACATTTTCATCTTTATTTGTATGGATCAGAGTTCACCATTGCCACAGACCACAAACCACTCCTAGGTATCTTTAACAGTCACAAGCCAACGTCAGCGCGCATCGACAGATGGAAGCTGAGGCTCATGCCTTACAACTGCCAACTCACCTATCGACCTGGCAAGGACGCGGAGAATCCAGCCGATTTTATGAGCCGCCATCCAAGTAACATAGAAAGCAAGGAGCGCAGCATTGCAGAAGACTACGTGAACTATGTATGCAACCAGGCAGTGCCAAAAGCAATGACGCTGCAAGAAATCAAGTTAGAGTCGGAGAAGGACGTTTCGCTCCAAGCACTTATCAAGGCCATCGAGACTGACAATTGGACACATCCCGAAGTACAGGAGTACAGAAATGTGAAGGACGAACTGTCGGCCTACCAAGGAATTGTACTGAGAGGAAACAGGATTGTAGTCCCAAAAGTACTGAGAGGCAGAGCTGTAGACCTAGCACACGTTGGACACCAAGGAATGGTAAAAACAAAACGCCTCATCAGAGAGAAAGTGTGGTTTCCTGGTGTAGACAAGATGGTTAAGGAAAAAGTCGACAGCTGTTTACCATGCCAAGCAACAACTACTAGTAAGGCAGAACGACTCGAACCTCTAAAGATGACACCGCTACCAAACGCCCCCTGGAAAGAACTTGCGATGGACTTTCTTGGACCACTCCCTTCAGGAGAGTACCTCATGGTCGTCATAGACGAGTACAGCCGTTTCCCAGAAGTTGAAATCGTCACATCCACTTCTGCTAGATCCACCATCCCGAAGCTTGACTCAATCTTCGCTCGACAAGGAATTCCTGATGTCTTAAAGAGTGACAACGGACCCCCCTTCAATGGCGCGGAGTTCAAGAACTTTGCTGAGCATCTGGGTTTTCACCACCGCAAAATCACGCCTCTCTGGCCAAGAGCTAATGGCGAAGCGGAACGTTTCATGAAGACATTAGAGAAGTGCGTGAGAGCCGCTACCGTTGAGCACAAGAGCTGGAAACAAGAACTCTACAAGTTTCTACGACAGTATCGGGCGACACCTCATTCGACCACTGACATTTCGCCGTGCGAAGCACTTAATCACAGGAAGCTCAAGACTACGCTACCAGAAGTGACACCACCAGTTCTTGAGAAACAGAAGAACATGACAGATAGGGATGCAGAACAGAAGTTGAAGATGAAAGCATATGCAGACCATAAGTTAGGAGTGAGAGAGAGCAAGATCAAGCTAGGAGACACAGTCCTTATTAAGCAACCAAAGCGCAACAAGCTAAGCTCCCCGTTCAGTCCAGTACCTCTCGTGGTTGAAGAAAAGAAAGGATCTATGGTTACAGCAAGCAATGGGAATAAAACTATCACGCGGAACTCATCCATGTTCAAAGTTGTCCCGAACCACATAAGGCATGCTGAAAAGATAACACAAGGGCAGGCAGACGAAGATTTAACAGCAGAGCCTTGGTCACCAGAAGTTTCAGAACAAGACAAGTCATCAAGTTCTCCAAGCCCAATTACACCCTTGCGGCGATCTCAGAGGCAAACAAGGCTCCCTGCAAAACTGAAAGACTTTGTCCTACTTGTGCAATAGAACCAGACACTCGGAGCTTGCAGTTGAACTTTGTGACAAGCTAAACACGTTCCAGTTTATCGTTCTTAATCATTAGAGTTCAGTTGCTTAAGTCGATTTTTTCTAGACATACATGTATTCAAGTTTATAATCAAGAAGGGGAGAGATGTAGTGTTTCTGACAGCTGCCAATCATAATGTTCGGAATGCACACGCGGTCCTTATGAAGAGAAGCTATTCTGTAGTCGGGTTTGGTCTCACAGGTTGATTAAATATCGTTGTGTTTCTACCGAACGTCTCAGTGGTTATTTAACCGTAAACACCACATTTTTCACTCTAAATCGAAAGTATTCCATAATTCTTTTGTTCACTGTGCTAGCCTTTTTTGGAAATGTCTACCAAACCAGTTGAACAGCTATTCATCTTTCAAAGCAAACCTTACAAAGTGCTTAAAGACTGTTGACCAAATTTCATTTGGTACCAATTCAACAGTGACCAACATCACAAATACCTTTGTACATTTTTTATGTTAGTTTAAAGTAATAATGTTTGACATTTTTTCCTTTCATTTTTCATTATTATTATTATTGTAATACTATCTTAAAATTTTAATATTTACTGGATACATATTTTTGTATTTTTAAACTGCTATATAGCAGGCTTTAATTTTCTTTTTTAATCAGTATGAATTTTAGCCATGTTTAAGTATCATATAGTAAGATATGGTTGTAAATTTGTAAATTTCTATTAATAGTGTATGATTTTGTATGATCGTAAAGCGCCTTGAGCAGAGGATACAAGTACTACAGTATATAAATAAAGTTATTATTATTATTATTATTATTATTATTATTATTACTATTATCAGCCAACACACTACCTAATAAGAAAAGGAACTCTAAATTGCCACCATTTCAAAACATTATCTACCACCATTTCGAAAACAAAACAATAGTACCTAGGTCTTCTTTTTTTTTTTCCAAGGGTCAGATACCAAGGGAGTGAATTAGCTTGTCAGCCAACTCACTGATCTCACTGACATGATTACTTTTTGTTAATTTCCAAGATTGGGAAGCAAAAAATCATAATTGATCATTGAATTTTGAATACATGGTGGCTCCTAAAGGAGCCATTTTTAATTGCAGTTTTACAGCAGTGGAAACTGTTTGACAGTTGACTGACTGTTGACTGACACATTGGCCTACAACTTAGTTGATGCATCAGTAGGATCAGATTCTTTACCTTTACCAGTCAAATTAAGAGCAAGTTTTTAAGTCTTGAGCCAGAGGCAAGTGGTTTAAGACTTTTTCAAGCATTATCCAAGAATTCTAAGTGGCTTTATCACCTTAAAAACCACTGGAAAATGTGTCCTAATGCTTTAATTTATGACAAAGCTATGCAAGAGTTTTGTCAGAGACAGAACAAGTCTTACTTTTTGAAGTCACTAATTCTCAATAAACCCATTCAAAAGCTCAGGAAACCAATCAAAGCACCCAAAAGAATAAGCTGCCAGCCTTCCACCTGCCAGAGCCACAACTGAATTAATGAATGGTTAATGGCTCCAACACTCAGAGCAGACATTATTATGAAAACTGAAGAGAAATAGCACTATGCGAAATTAAAGCATAAATTATAATTTGTCCATGGGGTGTACTAGAGCTTGTTTTTACTGGTTTTACTGCTGTTTTTTTTTTTACTCATGAAACATTAATTTTCCTTACACTAAAATTGTTTACACTGCCTCCACTTTAACCTAGCAGAAACTTTCAAATACAGCCTTAAATTGCAGACAGTAAATGCAATCAGCACAAAGTACAAATCATGAAGTTGGGTTGATAACATAATCTTTCATGGATTTCATCCCCCTAGTAAATAAAGAGTTTCAACAAAGTTCTCAATGAAATATTTAATTCATTGCTGCAAGTTTCTTGAACTAATTTTGTTAGTTACTCCTCATCTCTGCAGAACTCTATAGCCTGATAGAAAATAGACTATTAGTAAGAAACTTGTATGACAAATAAGCTGATGCATACTTCATGTATGTCCGCCTATGTTTCCATGAAGCATCGGTTTGCAACTATAATTTTTTATTACACTATCTAAGAGGTTTTGGCAAAGTCCTATCAAAGTAAGTCATAAGAAATTTATGTGCAAAAAGCAATTTGATGTTCAGACTCACCAAACACCTCCATATTGTTTATGCAAAATACCACATCATCACATCAGCATCACTGCCACTGAGAAAGTCTCTTACTGAGCACTGTCAACTGATGAAACATTGGTGCCTTTGCCATCTGACAGATTATGCAATCAGAATTTATGAAAACTGGAGACAAAGGAACAATCTGGATCACTGGATCAATGAAAAATAAAAAAATATAACTATTGATAACAGAAACAAACATTTAAACCGATTTTTCCAAAAAAAAAGTTATCAGATATTTTTTTAAAAACTTTCTATAAATGTGTCCTACCAATGTTGGTTTCAAAAAATACAATAAAAAAGATAGATCACCCTGCTTGATCAAGAGATCTGATTGGCCAATCTTACCCCATTTATGCCTGTACATTGTGTGGTCACTGGGAGTATGGGTTTTTAAAGTAACACTTGAATAAAACTTGATAGACAGAAAGTCTCAAGCATAAGGAACAATTTGATGTATTATTTGTGGAAAAATCCCCCATTTCAAACAATATCAACTCAAAACATTCCTTAAGTTGTTGCTTTCAAGGTTATAATTTTCATCATCAAGATAAAGCTTTACACACCATGTCCTCAGAAATGCGCACACACTTAATTGCGTTATTATATGATTTTTATGCCCAGTACAGGATGTGCATTGCAATACTAAGAAATCACTTTAACTCAACTTACATAGTGTAGCAGGATAGGAGGTGCCTCATGATGAAAGTTACAGTAGCCTTAAAATGCATCTAGGTGTTCAAGAATACTTTTTTCACTGATCATCGCTCCACCTTCAAACTGCTGTTTTAGGTTTTCAAAGTTTACTTTTCCCACTTTAATCAGTAACGACTATGGCCTTGCACCCCTGTTTCTGATATTAAGGGATCAATTCCTTCTTCCATTGTCTGCCGAAGGGGAAAACAAATCATCAAGGCATTTTTCTTAAGAGGTCAAGTCTTGCTCATTTACATGGAGGGAATGGTTAAACAAGCATTGATAAAAGCAAGTGCCCACTGTTCTCCATGATGGGAAAACTGCGATGTCTATACCAAATGCAGTAGAGCTGAATAATGAAATGCTATGTCACAGCTAAGCTGTCAATAACGTGGGCTCAAGCACTCAAGGCATTTTGTGGTTGTTGAGGGCATTTTCCCATTTCCAATATTTTTAAGGAGAAAATCAATTTTTGAAAATATTTAGGGGGTGTAAAAAGTTTTTGGAGATTAATCTGTAAAAGAAAATTGGCAAGGAAACAAGACCTGGAAATAGAAAATTGAATGTGCAAATGACTCAAAATCAGGTGTGGACAAAATGTGGGGTAGGGCCATGGTGTAGGCCATGGCTTACCCTGTGGCCTAGCGGTGGTCAGACTTTTAAAAACATAAAAATAAAATCAGTAAGAGTCAAATAATTAATTAATTAACTAACTTTAGGATGTTTATAATGAGATATAAAAGAAAACAAAAAATATTACACAGATTGTTAAATTTATCTATTACTTTGTGTTACATCTTTTTGACACAATGTCATGCAATATGGTATCCCAAATGAACTTCCTATTGTACAGGGAACAGCTTAATACACCACTTGTATTGTTATGCTACCACACTTCAGTAGGAAAAGCAAGTAAAGTTTGTGAAATGTTTATGACGGCAATGCCTGTGTGTCCCACAGTGCTTGTTGCAAATATAATACTCTACAGCACTAAAGAGGCGATTAAAAAATTGGCCTGGCATGTACTGTTTCTGTTTTCATACCTGGATATGTTGTCCAATATAATGCTGTTCATTACATTTTTACACTAGCACTCCACTATATGTTACCAGCTGGCAGCCTGTGTGGATTGTGATGCCACCATTTTGGATATCCTCAGTGACCACGCAATATTGGCCCCTTTCTCTCCCCTCCCCCTTAACCTACTGTTATGGTTGGGTGTTTGTGTGGGGAGGACAGAGTTAGGATGTTTCAAGGCTGGGTGCTGTAATATTTGCATTGTTTCGTTCCCTCGGATGTTGAAAATTGTGTTAGTAACTTTTAAGTATACTCTTTTTAGAGGCATAGAATTGTACGCCAGTGTACTTGTTCAACTCTTACTGATTTTATTTTTATGTTTTTAAAAATCTGACCACTGGCAGGCCATAGGGTAGGCCATAGGGTAGGCCATGGCCTACCCCACGTTTTGTCCACACCCCTCAAAATCCGTTTTCCGCGCCAAAGCGTGGTGCATGCGCAGACATTATTCAGCTCTGTCACCAAACGCTAATTGACCTTGGTGGGCACCGATAAACTACGATAGGAAAAGCTGGGTATATCTCATCATTCTTAACCTTAAGATATTCCCGTGCTCCGGAACGTTCCAGTACTTCTCAACTTTTTTTCCTGATCGAGATACCTTTCAATTTGCGATCGACCTCGTGAAAACTGAACACAAATCGACCTGAAGGTAAGGTTGCGCCAGAAATGAGCGCAGAGAAGAGTGTAAAACCGACAAAAAACGGGTACAAACCTGAAAGATCTTGGAAACCTTTTCCTTTGACCGCATACTTTAGCAGTTCACTTGAAACTAAGGTTGGAGCGCGGGACTTGTTGAAATCATTCCCGTTTGGATGTACTACGATTTTGGCAGAGGAAAGAGCATCAACCACTTCATAATTTTGGGCGAAAGCATCTCTCATTGTCTAACTGTTACTTAAAAAAAAACCAAAGAGGCTAACTCCTCGGCCATAACAGTCAAGCTCGTACATGGACGTCTCCATCTCCAAGTGATAATCACATTACTACGCACTGTCAAATCGATATTAAACGTCAGCCTGGTATGTCATGTAAGACTATACATGATGTCCTTGGCCGCACCCTGCTGTGCTCCATTAGTTTACAAATAAGGGACCGATCATTATTTATCGCCTGGGGGGGGTCGGAGTATTTAGGGGGGGATCACATGGTTTTTTGAAGACCTTTAGGGGGGATCAGCCGTAATTGACAAGCATAATGGGGGGGATCAGACCAAAAAAAATGCTGGTCCGGGCGTGGGAGTTTCCAACTACGAAGTTAGATTTCGAGACGCCGAGTTAGCAAGGGTTCACAATTCCGATTATAGAGTGCGATGTCATCGTTCGAGGGGCGACAGCGGGCAAGGTGAAGCCGAAAGGACAAACTCGGCAATTTCTGATGCTCTTGTGGATGGCGCAACTCTAGAGTGGGAAAAATATAGGAGATTTGAGGATCTTTCAGAAGAGGAAATCAAACAACTGTCTCTCCAGTCATACGAAGAGTACGAAAAGAAACGGATGGAGAAAAATGCCTGGTATGTCTGTAGTCAGGTAGCCGAGAGAATTGATGATGCCCCTGTCCTTAAAGATTACATCAAGAGCAAAGTAAGCGAGTCCCCTGATGAATTATTCTTTTTCAATTCTGTTTACCTCGACAACTATCGGGGTGCATCAGAACGAAACAAAGAGCAAGCGCCCGGTGCAGCATACTTCCGAAAGATCGAATCGTTTATGGAAGACCACTATATTCGTGGAGAACTTTTTATGGAATTCTGTCGTGATGCCTGTAAAGAGTCAAGAGAAGAAAGTTCCAATCTCTGTTCCTGGTGTTCTAACAATAGATGGGTCAGTCCAGAAACGGAAAGAATTCCGCAACCTGTACCAGATTCAAACAATCCTGGACATTTCATGGATATCTATCAGACGGAATCGACGGGCAGGACACCAGATGATTACCTTCCAAGAAAATGTATTAAAGATCTGTACGAGGAACATTCTGACAGTATCAGAAACGATCAGGATACCATGAAGAGCTTCTGCTCAAAATATAATGTGGAAGAGAAGCACGTCATTGCATATGTTAATCATTTGAAGGATATTGAGATCCGAAAGGACATCAGAACAAGAGCAGCTCAGGAGCGAAGAAGGCAAGAGGCCGAACTAACGTACAAGGACTTTCAATGGGATAACCTCATCGAGGGTGGCAAAGTTGAAAAGTTGCGGGTAAGAGAACTAGACCTGTATCTCAACAAGCATGGTTTGACGACTGTGGGTCGGAAACTTGACAAAGTGAAGGCCATTCGATGTCACTATTACCGACAGAATAAAGAGACTGTGATAACAGAAGAACTGTCGAGTGATGAAGATGACGTGGAATCCGAGGATGAAGAATCCGAAAGTGGAGAGGCAGAGAGCGACGATGACTATGTTTTCGTGGATTTGGATGAACAGCCTGAGATTGGCACTTCCTCGACAATTCAGTTCGTATCTGACCAGCAAATATTTACCGTTGTGGTTCAAGGTCCATGAGACGTAAGTACCACTATTAAAATATCACTTGCATATTCAAAAAGTTATTTGGCGGTGGCTGGGAGAAAAGGGGGGGGGATCATGAAACTTTCCACTACCGATAAGGGGGGATCCCTAAAAAACTAGATACTCTACGGGGGGATCAGGTAAATGCTCCGATGTGACAACAAAAATACTCCGACCCCCCCCCCCCAGGCGATAAATAATGACCGGTCCCTAAGTTTTCGTTGTACAGATATATGCACGTGCACTTATTTGCGATTCTTGACATGAATTCCTCACGCCTTCCAAATGAGAATTATTTTTGGTAATTTGACCAAGTATATAAAGAGGTCAGGAGCAAAGGTGTTCATTCCAGGTCAGGTTCATCTTGGCGCCAACGTGAAGTTTAGGCGGGAAGTAGGCACGAAAAGGCTCGGATTCAAAGGCAACGAAAGAAGAAGATCACTTAAGAATTTGTTCATGCTCAGTGTGCGTATATCGAGTTATGGATGCACGCAGGAATTTTGGAGAGCACGAAAAATGCGTGAGAGTAGCTCGAGGCGCAACTCTAGCATTTTGAGTACTCCCCTAAATTCGCAAGTACATCCATAATTCGATATACGCACAGCTAAAAGCATGAACAAATTCTTTTATAACAGAGCGACAACAATAATAAATAATAATAAATGACAATTTATATAGCGCCCTGTCCAAAAACTCTAAGGTGCTTCACAATCAAAGTAAAAAAAATATAAAAAATAATCAAACGTAATCATTCATAAAAATATCGCTTAAAAAGATAAGTTTTAAGATTACGCTTAAAAGCGTTAAGATCTACACTACATTTTATGGTTTCAGTAATGTCATTCCACAGCTTAGGTGCAGCGACAGAAAAGGCGCGATCGCCAACTTAGAGCGAGGAATCATTAACAAGTTCCTACTCGATTATCGTAAAGACCTAGTAGGCTTATAAGTTTCTAACGAGTCATTGATATAACTAGGGCATAAATTATTTAAAGCTTTAAAAGTAAAAAATAAGATTTTAAAAATAATCCTCAGCTCCACGGGGAGCCAGTGCAGTTCCCTCAGTAAAGGAGTAACGTGATCATGCTTGCGACCACATAAGATCAGCCGTGCCGCACAATTTTGGGCTAACTGCCGTCTGTGAACTAAATGTTTCGGAAGACCATATAACAGAGAATTACAGTTGTCTAATCTGCATGTAACGAAGGCGTGTACTAGCGCATTAGTACTACTAACTGACAAAACTTTCTAATCCGAGAAATATTCCGGATGTGAAGAAATGCAGATTTACAAATAGCAGAAACTTGAAGTTCCACATTTAATTTATTTTCAAAGATTACACCTATGTTCCTGGCAGAGTGCGAAGGGTATATAACAGATCTATCAATCGCTGTAAAAGAAGGTAGCTTAGAAGTAGACAAATTGCCCGATCCGATGACCAAAAGCTCAGTCTTATCACCGTTTAATTTAAGCTTGTTCAATGACATCCAAGTTTCAATATCTTGTAGGCAGGTTTCGATTCTCGTAGTAATAACTGATGAAACCGAGTCAAGCGAAAAATAAATCTGACAGTCATCTGCATAGAAATGGAAGTTCATATCATATCAAGTTCATATCACTAGGATCTGCGCGAAGAAGCTTTCTATTGTGCCGGAAAGAGTGCAAAATTCTCACAACGCACAAAAAAAGGAAACAAACGTCCCTAATGGCTGGTCAAAAACATGTCACATTTTATACTTTGGTTTGAGCGAGAACATTTGATCCAGTTAACCGATAACTGTGAATGAAAAGCTCAAAATTTACGGGGAAAATGGAGGAAATCAAAGCTAAATGAACTCAAGTGTCACTAAAAAATGTTTTAGAAGTCAAAGACCCGAAGTTATCAAGGGTTTTGATTGTTCAAAATAATGTTTACGCTGCCGTGCACGGTGCAATTGGAGAAGACAGACTGCAGGAAACTTGCAAAAAATTGCTCACGTCGTCTTATTTAGGGCCTTTTTACATGGAGGTGGGGGACCCCAGGTAGGTGAGGTAACCCACCTAGCCGTGGTCGAAAAATAAAACGCGTTTACATGCAACCTTACAACCCCCAGGTGCTGAGGTAAGGTTTCTTGAGGTTGTTGTTGCGCTTGCATTTAAGGAGTTTGTGCAGAGGCGTCGCAAGCTCACATCTCGAGAAAGACGAAAGATTAATTCTCGAACACATATGTATTTATTCATGAAAGCGTCACGCGTTGTGTTAAGCGGTGTTTGGTTTCGCAAGGAACTATTGACTTAACACGTTATACGGAATAGTTTGGGAAACCAAATATGGTCGATTTACAACGCTAAATATTCTGAAATGTGAACATTTTACACTCCTTGTGTGTCCGTTGCGGTTTCTGGTGATTTCTGCCAAGAGACGGCTAGGAAATATACAAAGATTTAAAACATACATTTTTCGTTTTTGAGCTTTTTGCCATGAATGCGACCCCGGCTAAGCGGGTTACCCCAACTTGAACGTTTACATGGCAAATTGTCACCCCGGCTGACAAGGTTACCCTACCTGGCAGACCGGGCAACCCGCCCAGGCGGGTCACCCCACCTATCATGTAAACGTGATAAAAATAAAATAAGAAATTATATGGACAGGCGGGTTACCTCACCTACCTGGGGTCCCCCACTTCCATGTAAACAGGCCTTACGCACGGGCGTGCGTAAATAAAGATTTTGTTCATAGCGGCTCGATAGGACTTCTATAGGACAAGCACGCGCGCTATGTTATAAAATTGCTTTACACTCGATTCCTTCGAAAGAGGAGAGCGCGCTGAGATTCGTAAAAACTTTGAAAACCTCCTTGAGTTTGATATCCAAACGACAAAACGGATCAAATTAGCAGACAGAAGTGACGTTGGGTGGCTGGTTGTCCAGGTAGGATAAAACCTGTAGATATAGGAAGCTGGTAAGCTCCACCAAGAACCAAGAAACCCCAGGTTGATGGTACGATTTTGGCTGATGTTGGTGGCAGTAGCAATAATCGCCAGCTTTTTCGAGGTTATGCGTTCCTTAGTCCTTTCTTTGAAGTTCCCAGAGCTTTTTCAACCTGAAACAAGCTACCCAACTTGTATTTACTGTAGTTCTTTTATTTGTCTGTTTATCTAGTTTTCTGTCCAAATTAGAAGGAAAATATTTTCATTGGGACGAACGCGGTGAGGGATAGAGAACGTTTAGTTTCCTTTCTTTGGGAGCAAAGTTATGCATGTGCATTTTCTTCGCGTTTCTTGACAAGAATTTCTCACACCTTCCAATCACCCACTATTGTTCGTAATTTGTTTAGGTCTCTGAGAAGGTCATGTGCAGAAAGTGTTCATTACAGGTTTCCTGTAGCGCTTACGGTAACAGTAAATTTTAATTGTTCTTGTTTGCGTAAGGCTATCGAACATCTCGTCCTTCCGACTTGTGCTTCGATGTTGTGGCTTCAATAGTTCCTACCGATCCAAATAACAAATACAACCAAACTGTCAAAACATTTGACCAAGCTCGTACTTTCTTTTTATTTGTCTATCGATCAACAATTGATATAAATCGACCACCATTCTATCAGAAATGCTGCAAGTTGGTCGGCTACGCTGCTCGCTTTCTATTTAATATGAGATAGATTCCGTGTTATCGTGCTTCTGTTCAATATCGTAAGATAGCCAATGCAAGAAACTGATTCTGATTGGTACAGGTAATTTCATTGTTTCTCCATAAACTACGAATCCTACGTCGCTGGCGCAACATATGCATGCGAGCTACGTCACGAACATGTGCTAAACACAGAGAACAAAAACTTGGAAACTTAGACAGTTTAGGTTAATAGAATTCTTGCCTTTCGTCTAACCAGCTCAGAAAGTGCAAAGATGTTTTGTCGTCGGCTCTTGAGGTAGATTCCTTTGTGTGATCGTTGATGAGGAGTACTTGTGATAGAAATCTCGATGACATATTCTCTTGTTAAATAGATACTGACAATCAGATTACGAGGTTAACATGTGTAAAGTAATTGCGATTATTTAAACTTTACATTTATGCGAGAATATGATTAGATATTTTCTTCATCAACTGTTGTGAGCTCTTGGCCAAAAGCAAAGAACATCCTGGCAACTTTTCCTTTGACGAAATAAGATTTTTTCCACGTTTCCTTAAGTAAAGATCCCTTTACAGTTTATGACACGCGTATGTTTAAAATTGAACAAAATATAAAATAAAAATATTACAAATTTTAGGATTTTCCTTTCGACACTGATGTATCAACAAAACTCCTCAGACCTAAATATCAGTTTTTGTTATCTTCTATGAAATTGAAAAATTCGGCAAGTTCAGCTTATTTTCACAATTTTCAAGTCTTCGTTTACAGGACGGTTTGATCCTTTTTTTCGTGCGTGTGACGAAAAACCATAGCTTTTGCAGAATTTGCGATTTTTTTGTGTCCGACAAAAAATCGTAAAATTTGAAATTTGTGCAACTGCCGTATGACCTTGAATACAAATAATCACTTTCAACCCTATCACCTTTTCACACACAAAAAAATAAAAAATAAAAGAGTCAAACATATTTGAGACATCATGTTTTCTTTTTCCTTTAATTTGCGTTCTCTGTAAGAGGCCTTTGAGTGTTATTAGAGAAAATTGTCTCAGTACTTACCCGACGAGATCACGCTTTCTATCGGCGAGGAACACCTGCTATACTAGAACAATAGTCTTGACAAGAAACTTCCTAAATCCCGTTAAAAACAACAAAAGGATACAATCATTTTGTGGGTTCGACCTCTGTGACCGAAGAACTTGTATGAAGTATTTTGGCCTGCTATTTAACCCAAAAATGAAAACAGTTGAAAATGGTGGAGGGCCGCCATAGTTGCTCTGAAAGAGGAGACAACTTTTCCTAATTGTACCGCGTTTTCTTATTCCAGTATTTATCCCGATTTACCCATTAGTAAACAGGATCGAGTTAAAGGAGATCCTTTGCATTCTGAGTGGGTACTTAGTAGACAGTCTCTTCCTTTTGTTGGGTTAGTGGCCAGTTGTCTAAAGATTGTACTTTAAGCTACCTAATTTCTAGAAATTGAAAGAGCATGTTAAAGTTACTGGCAAATCTACGACTAAACGAATGAGCATAATAGGTGTTTTTACAAAAAGACGCGAGTTTTGGAGTTTGGAAGTCTGCAAGGTGCAACAAACACATACATTCCTGCACGTACAGAACGGATAGAAATGGCGAACTGAGATAATGTAAAGAATGAAACAAACCACGATACAACCGTTATCGACAGGAGCCCATTAAGTGATGGACTCCTGTTATCGATGGAATTTTCTATGAGCTTGTTTGAGGCAAGAACTAAAAATCTACCTTCTCAGAGGTCAAACTGGAGTAAATCACCCTGTATTTAGATTTTGTTCGGCTTTCAGAATAAGGTTATCATTTGAACGATATTCAAAATTTGGTTCGCACACGTGTTTGATAAGAAGCAAAGTGGTGCTCAATCTTATTACAATCTATTGAAAAAATATATCAGACGAGGAAGGCAATAACCTGTTAGGAGAGTCGCCT
Organism: Pocillopora damicornis; assembly: GCF_964200805.1. Taxonomy (NCBI): domain Eukaryota; kingdom Metazoa; phylum Cnidaria; class Anthozoa; order Scleractinia; family Pocilloporidae; genus Pocillopora; species Pocillopora damicornis. The sequence goes on along the minus strand of NC_142679.1, from coordinate 10,205,104 downwards.
TCGATCTTTTGTTTCAACATATATACGCATGCGTGTGACGACAAAAATCAAAGTAACGTCAGCCCCCATTTTGTTTGCCATCAGAGAGCGATAGGAATACAATGTATCAGAGCAGAGAGAGCTAAGTCGTGAGTGCTACTTCAAATACACTTTTGGTAAGTTCTTGCTAGTCCATTTAATTTCCACCATATTCCGCAAAAGAAACCGGAGGAAATCAATAAAGAAACGTCGCATTGTATCCCTTATGTCAAGATTAAGTGCCTCATTTGACTTCAGCCTTTCGTTGCGAAAGACTAGTGTTACACACGTTATTGCAGCAAACATACGAACAATGATTTTCTTTGCCATTCAAAAGTGAGTGAGCATCCCCTTACTTAATTAATGGCATTAATCGTCGATGTAAGTGACCAATACTTTCCTTAAGATCACTGACTGTTTTAACAAAAAAACCGTCGGGGTAATAACATAAGTCGAGTTTCACGGTTGTTCATTCAAAAGAGTACATGGGCTTTTTTGCGCTCGCTAAATGACAGCTGTCAGATTTTGACAGAAACTTATGAAACAAATTTTCAAAGTTTGCTTGGAAGCCCTTTAAATGTCTTCAGTCATTTAGTCCAGTCACCCCTTTATTTGCCAACTTGTAATAACAAACTTCAGCGACATATCGACATTGGTAGAAATGAAATGGTTGTCCTTTAGATCTTGGCCAAACAATTTTTCCAGCTCATCCAAAGCTGCCGAACTTGCCGCCATTTTCAGAAAAAGACAATGTTTGTTGCAGTCGGTCCCAGTCTGCTGCATCACATCTGTTTGCTCGGACCCGCCCGTTTCATCGCCCAACCTCTCTCCGCCCTGCGATTCATGGATGCTAAACGTTTCTTTCGTCAACAATAATGGATGATATGTTTAGTATGTAGATAACTGATAGTAATTGAAAGTCAGCAGACGAAGCCAATGAAGTGATTATTCAAATGAATCTCAGAGATAAAAGATATTGTTAACAGTATTTGAATTGAATGCATCTGAAATAGGTTACGAGTTCACAGTAATGTGGTCGGATTTTTGTCAGTGCAAAGAGCAAGCATTATTCACACTCGCAGCTTGTTTGTTTCTGTGGAATGCTGACCAAGCTTTCGCCGCGGTTGAAGCAAACTGCAGTCTCATGCAACCTCCTTCGAACTGTCCGGAAATACCATGCCCAAGATGTGTACGTCTTTCAAGCTTTTCAAGAAAGCCGTATGTTTTCAAAGATGGCAATTCTACTGACGGGTTTCTTTATGGTGAGTTCTGTTTATGCGTTTTTTTTAATTTTTTTTGTTGATGCGGTCACAGTAACCTTTATTAGTGGCTGTCAGAATTATCTGTTCCACGATTCATGTGAACGGCTTTTGTACATCTTGTCATCAAAATAAGTGCTAAAGGGAACTTTCCATTCCACCCTTCCCTCTCGCTTCGTGTATTATTGTGGAAGCCATTTTGTTTACAGTACACGCCTTTCAGTGTGACAGGGCTAGGATTAGATTTAGGGAAATGTGGTTTGAATCGATACAGTTTTTTAATCACTTCATATCATCAACGGCCGTTACAAAGAGTTTTTCTCACACGTCATTATTATGCCAACGCGTATTACTGTAAGAGATGACTTCGCGACTGCCTGATTTTTTTATCCAATTTTTTTGAAGGATTCTGATCCCAAGATATTAATTATTAATCTGTATTTAATGCAGTTTTAATTTACCACTTTCTCATTTTCATTTCAAAGACACAATCTCGAGTAATATAAATAATAAAAAAACAACTATCAGTGCAATGTAAAAAACAACAATGAACGTGGAAATTCAACAGCTGCTTTGATAAGTCGGTTTCGTATTATTCAGGGAGGCATTTGCTATATCTATCAAATTGGCCACCTTCTGAGAAATCAGCCCAGAAATCATAAAAGAATGAGTACAAAACTACAATATGAAACTAGATGGGGAAAACAAACGAAAAAAATTCAAAATAAAATTTGAAAAGTCCTCGTTTCAGATAACAGGAATGAAAGCTGGCGAACAACAAAGGTCTCCAAATCTACTCGACATATGTCTTTTTTGCTGTTATTGTTCGGTGAGAACTTCACGTATTTTTTCATAAGTAAACGCAATTATATATGGACGCAATATCTATTGAAGCCGTATTTTAGAGGGCTTTCCCAAATTTTTAAGATAAAATTTCTGGCCTCCTCCCTCTCCAATTTAAAACAGCTTCTCTTACCCTGACCCCACTAACTCAAAAATTATAAAAGATTACTGCAGATCCCAAATGACGAATTTGGAAATATTTAGTTTAAAATTTTTGGCACACACAAACTTTGCCTAAACTAATTTGACAAAGAAAGTTGTATTTGCACATCAGAATAAAAATTAATTTTACTTTCGATTTCATTTCTAAAAGTCGTGTTTCCAAATCATTTTCTTGCATCTTATCTGCACTGTCCAGTTATCCTTTAATGGAAAGATTATCCCAAATTTCCCATCTTTTCAGAATAGGGGGTAATAGTTTTATAACTTCTTCATAACCATATGAATTTCTTTGACCTTAAACAAAACCTAGCCTTCGCAACTCTTGGCTCGAACTTCGTTACCTTCCTTCAGATTTTTGTCATCAGTTTTAAACTCTCTTTGTCCGCCAGCTCCTGTAATGAGTGGCCTCCAAACGGGAAAAGGCCGTAGGCCTGTAGTCCTCTTCTCATCACAACTTGAGCTGGCCAAGGCCCACGACAGAGTCAATTTAATTCTTCAACCCCAATATAATATCTTGTTGATGGCTAGTTCTTCCAGTTCTCTGTCTTTTGCGTTGAGAAATAGAAAGAATTACTTTCTTAAGAGTTTAAATACAAACGTTTTTGTAATATTGTAATCCTTAAATACAGTGAGAAAAAATACGAGGTCACGACACTTACTCTTGATTATCATCGGGTAAAATTGAATAAAAAGACTTTGAATAGGAATACGGTGAACGGAACGCCTGAGGGATCAAAGAAATATATTGGAGGTGGAGGTTTCTTTGAATTAACCAGAACATAATTATTTGCATATATGTATTAGTTTAGATTCACTTAAACAGCAAGTCTTTTAGGGTCTTTGGAGTCTCGATGTAAGATCCTAAAATTCAATCGTTCAAATTTCAACCATATTTTTTCTAGCTTGCCACTAGAACGTTGGTTCCAAACCGATGATCAAAATATAAGTAATGAATGTCTTTGAGTGTTTCCTTCTGAACCATAACCGCAAAGGATCAGTTAAGATGACAATAGTAATCACGTGTAACCGCTGAAGTCACGATTGATAGCTGTTGTGAGTAAACCATTCAAGTTTGTTTTGCCCATTGACAGCTCTTGGGCGAGAGACCACAATAGCAGCAAGCGTTGATATAGATCGTACTTGCTAAAATTTCTTTTCAAAGAGGGAGGACCAAATGTCGCTTGAGATTGCTTAAGTAAGGAAGAGTTCTGAATTTTAAACGCAGAGCGCGACATTCCCTGCATTCATTACGAAAGCAAAGGGAGTAAGCTTACCGGCGGTCAGCATAAATTTCTGCCGCAAGTTCTGGATCAACGCTTTAACTACCGTTAAAGACATAATGTTCAGGCGTCATGTGCTTCTATGTCTTGCTTCTATGACTTTTTTGCTTTTTTTCCCCGAGAGAAGTCAAACTGAAGCAAAATGTTTATCACAATCAAAGGGCCAACTGTGTCGATTTGGAGAGAAGGTCTGTCCGGCCTGTATAAAAGTTTCATGGTTTATTCGACCACCTTATACTTTACAGAAACAAAACATCGATGTAGGCATATTACCAGGTAACGTACACCGAGAGGTGGTCTAGTTAACAAAAGTTACAACATTATACTATTAACTACTACACTTGTCAGATTTAAGTGGGTGGGCGTGTTGCACTGTCTCGAGTAAGATCATGGGGAAGAGTTGACATGGAATGATGGAGGCGAGACTAAAACTTGTTTAGGAATAACTTTTGACCGAGTCATTCATTTTTCGGATTAACAATAGAGAAAAATGTATTTTACATTTCTTGCACTTTGTTCTCAATTAGCTCTTGTAGACCTCCTGTTAAGCAAGTGTTGTGGTAACCTCACCTCAGGCTGTTGGCAAATGATCCACCACTCCCCGGAAACAGATCCTGAGCAGCTGTTAAGTACAGTGAAAGACTCTCATCTGATATATCCAGTGTTAGTAGACAAGCAGGACATGGCAAGCGAGAACCATCACCTGATTGGTCTCGTCCCCCCTGGTAGCATAGCTTTTGTTGTTCCTAAAGGAGAGCGGGACAATTATCCAAAGAAGCTAATGATGGCAGTATTTGAAGCTTGGCCGGTGTTGATATTAACAATTCTACTTTCAATTTTGGCGGGAGTTTTTCTGTGGCTTTTGGTGAGTGTTTATCTGTTCTTTCCTTTTTCTCCCCTGTGATTCAGGGGGCGTCAGAGATTCTGAGATCAGCTGACAGAATGAATTAAATGGAAAAAGTGTTTCGCGCTGACAACGAGGAAGATTGTGTTTATTCAACTTTCGTTCGAATGTCCAGAATTACGTGTTTTATACGATTATTGAGGGCCAATTTTTGGAAAAAAAAATTGTAATGATTTCGTCACTTTTGTGAGTCTACCCGGATCATTACTGGCCGGCAGATCTAACTTGTTTACTGTCTGTCAGTTTTCTGTTTGCTCTTCTTTGGGAATTGTAACAACCGTTCAGAGTATCGTAGTTGGAAATCTAGAAACTTTGATTGGTCAATTTTTCACGTTATGATCAGTCGAGGGATGGCGTACTGATGAAGACTAAATTATTGCGGGCTGAAACGACGAAGAACGGATCTCAAACCGCTTTACTGCTATCGACTTGTTTCGCAATTCTTTCTTGCTAATACTTTCGATCAAAATTTGTTGAAAATTTATTTTGTGAAAAAAGATAGGTATTGAAATTGAGTGAGAGCTGTTACCCTGAAATTTTTGGTAATTATGAAGATTTGACAACTTGACTTTATTTCCGGAGTTTTCACTTTAATCTAGCAATCGCGTGAACTCTCGTATATCTGGATTTAGAGCCGTAAGAAGCTTATTTGCAAATTCTTGGCACGATGGGAACATCGCAAATACAGAATAATTTGCAGCCTAAAATTTTAAAAGTCGAGTAATCGTTGTATTGTGAAAATAAAGAATTTTCCTCGCAAACCGTCTTTGGACATCATGAAAGCTTATGGTGATTCATCAGTTTTGTACCGCACATCCTGTATTACGCATAAAAATCACGTTATCAGGGGATAAAGCACGCGCGCATTCCGAGAACACGATATTGTTTTTCAATCCATGAACCAGAAAAAGAGGTACGATGGTCTTTAGCTCTTGAACGAGCACGGTGACCTATCCTTTTTTGTATGATTTTAACGTACAATTTATTCCCTTTAAATTGGCGAAATATGAAAAAATTCTTTTAAAACTCTTTTTTTCTCTTCGTAATAGTTCCATGTTCTACATCTTGATTAAGTCACTTTTAAGGCTCTACAACACAGCTGAACCTTAGAAGCGAATCATAGGAGTTCTTACTCACCGGTTTCTATTTCAGGATTCTTGGTTTAACGAGAAAGAGTTCCCTCGAACATTCTTTAGAGGATCTTGGGAAGGATTTTGGTGGGCCTTCGTCTCCATGACAACAGTGGGGTACATATTTAACTATAGATACACAATTGGTCTTTAATCCCGTTAATACCGTTATGTAGGTAATGTGCTTTCGACCTCTAGCATTAATTTTAAAGACAGCGCCAACCTTCTATTTATCGATGAGATGCAGGACCATCCATATATGAATGATATCGCTAGCAATTCATGAGTTCATAATAGCAATAACCAAAAGCTTAATCAATTGCTTTTTCTATGAGAATCGTAAAAAGAATCTTAGATTATCCCCTCGCCCCATCGATTGAAATTCTGACCCTTGAAAGTGATTTATGATTAGAATATTGTTCACTCCACACGCAGATACGGTGACCGTTCGCCTCGATCTATCCTTGGCCGAACCTTTGCAGTTGTTTGGATTTTAGTTGGAGTATGTATATGTTCAATATTCACCGCTACTTTAACAACCTCACTAACTGCCATTAGTCTGGATACCAAGAAGAGCCTGCCTGGCTCAAAGGTACGAGTGTATTGCAGTTGCTGACTGGCAGTAGTACATGCAGTAGCAATAGTACTAGGAATAACAGTAGCATTAGCAGTGTGATTAGTTGTAGCACTAGTGCCAGAAATATTAGCAGTTATAGTAGCACTAGCAGTAGCATTAGTAGTAACACCAGCACGAGAAGTATCAGCAGTAGCAGTAGGAGTGGCAGTAGTGGTAGTAGCAGCAGATGCAACAATAGTAACAATAGGAGTAGAAGCGATAGCAGCCTTAGTAGAAAATTAGTTGACAATAGTCTACTATATCGTCAGTAGATTATTAATAGACAATAATCTACCAGACAGAAGCAATTGCATTTAAAGTTGCAATCGCAATAGAAGGAGCAGCAACAGTAACAGTAGTGGTAACACCGGTAGTAGCAGTAACAGTGGCAGTATTACTGCTAGTAACAGGAGCAATAGTAGTTGCAGCATTGATAGCAGAAAGAGCAACAGTTGCCGAAGCACTAGCAAAGCACTAACCAGGGGCGGATCCAAGAATTTCCCAAAGGGGGGGTTGTACACTATTCTAATAACCTTTAACGCCAATGATGTGGAAGTCGAGTGACGGCCCCGTGCCTCTGGCGCAAGGGGACTGGAGCCATGCTCCTCCCCTCCCCCCCCTCCCCCCCCCTCCCCCCCCACGCAAAAAAAAGTTTCCGATTTTTCCATCTAAAGCGCCATTTTACAGAATTCCTGAGACTTGAAAAGCGTTGTGTAGGTATGATGCAAAATCTGGGGTTTATCTTATTTTTCAACAATAATCCCAAAAATGAAAGTGCACGATTGAAAGGGACAGCAGTATCAAAAATAGTTATTTGTCGTTTCTCTAAATACCTGGTTAATCAAAGAACGTAGCCTTAGAGTCTCCTAGGATGAGCTTTTACAAAGGCCTCGCATATCTCGTCTACCTCGAATCTCTCAGGGTAATGCACAGCAATAATGGCGAGATCTGAAAAGCTCTCTTCATATATCATTGATCTGGTGCTCGTCTTGATCCATTTCATGAGTGAAAGGATCACTCGGCTTCCGCAATACTGATTGGTAGGGTACATGCAATGAGAAGACGATGGATGTTTGGAAAAGCATCCTTGTCACACGCGCCAAGTGCGAGTAGAAGATTGCTTGGAAGTCCCTTCTCTGCTGACTGCCACATAATTTGCCATCTTCGCAGCTCATTTCAAAGGGATTTGGGAAATGGAAGGTCATTCTCCCAGAACAACATGCCTTCTGTTGCTTCAGATAGCTTCAGGGTTTTATTAACTATGATAGAGGGTACTAGATAAAACAAGTGACGGGCGTGGCGATCTTCGTCAGAAAATCGGTCTTGCATTTGAATAATCAGAGAATCAAGAAGGGGTATAGCCACACATTTTTTGTAATGATAAATTGGACTACAGCTGGGAGTGTTTGAGCGATTCCTCTGTATGCGTGTCTTCCTGGGAATATAGCTTCAACAATTCCCAATTTTTCAGCAAGGTCTAATATTTGTTTGTACCAAACTTGAAAGTCGCTGTCAATGTTTTTTCTAACGGACTTGATGTTTCCAATTACTTCGTCAGCCATCATGTAAGCTTCAAAAATATCTTGATCCGGTTTCTGCAGCTTTGATGCAAGAGTTTTGACTTCATCAAGAGTATTCTTGGTCGCAATAAAAACCACTATGGTCTGGAAAGACAACAAAGAGGCTTTCAGTCCCTGGGCTTTTGTGATAGTATCTTTGTCCCAATTCCAGCTTCAAGTAGACGATTTCAAGTTTGGGTACTCGTACGGGGAAATAAAAGCATCTAGAAAGGTGACTAGGAACTCGTACATTTCCAGGAAAAAATCTAGGCACGTGTGTCTCCACCCAGCGTGTCTTCCATAGACCTGGAAGCTTGCTGTAAGAATTCTCAGGCAGGTATTCTTTCCGAGTCAACGCAAACAGCTGTTGTCGCTTGGGCTGTTATTTAAAAATAGATATGCCTCGTTAATCTGACCCTTCAAATTTCGCACTTCCGACAGTTTGCATGATGTTGCGATGGAAAGGTTCAGGCAGTGAGCATAGCAATGTGTGAAAAGAGCTAACGGATTGATCTCTTTTATCTTGGCCTGCACTCCTTCCTTTCCACTTCGCAGAACGGAAGCTCCATCATATGCCTGACCACGGATGTTGCTAGGATCCAAAGAAATAGATGGATCAGAGAGAGATTCCAAAATATTTCTTGAAATCATGGTGGCATTTCGTTCCAAATGCATGAAATCAATCAGGCATTCTTTGATATGAGGATCGTTTGGCGAAGACTGGTCCACAAACCTCAAGCATAAAGATAAGATCTCCAGGTTTGAGTGTGGATCAGTGCTCTTGTCAGCTATGATCGTGAAAGGAAGGTCCTTAGTCCTTAGCTCTGCTGTAAGCCTTTCCTTAATTTTTGACGCATACACGTTTCGCAAAATGTACATTACCTTTTATAACTTGACAAGCAGTCGAATGGTAGAAGTAGAAAAACTTTGTAAGAAGATTTTATTTATAATTAATTTAAGAAGAATAAAACAAATAACAAGAGACAAATGCTCCTCAAAGGGGGGGGGGTTGCAACCCCCTCAACCCCTCCCCTGGATCCGCCTCTGCTAACAGAACTAAATATAGTTGTAGTTGTCGTTGTCGATGTTTTCGTTAATTAGGATAAAGTGATACAAAAAACATCATCATTGAACCCGCAACAAACGAATAATTCTTACAACATTGAAAAACTTGGCCGAGACACTTGTACTTGAAAAAGTACAGGGTTAGAAATTTTTGAAACGATTCATTGGCAGAAGGCAGATTATCCTGCACCCCAATTCCTTTGACTGAGTTCAATTGCTATTCTTCAGGTCGGCGTTCTCAAACGCTCGATAGAAATGACATTGGGAATGCAACATCAAGCCGACTTAAAGTGTAAGTCATGTCTAATTTTATTCTGGCTTCATATTACTATGGAATGACAGTAACGACACCTGCTGGCAAAGATGACAAGGAAAGTTAATGCTAAGCGGCTGACTTTATGTATCTTTAGAAACAGTCCCGAGCTTAGTCGGCTAGCACCTCCGCCTATTTATCTGCCGACTTACCTTCTGTTGGGCTAATATTCTTTCCTCGCCTAATGCCTTTTTTGTAGTATTCAATTCAATTGAGGACATGAGGGACGCTTTGGACCAAGGGGAAATTGAAGGTAAGGTGGTGGCCCCTTTAAAAAAAGGAATTTTTGATCAAGTTTGTCAGTTTTCGATCAAGTTAGCTTATTTTTCTAGTAGAAAACGAGTTTTTGTCCTTGCGAAATCTACCTAACTTCAAGTTAACCTCAAGGGAAGTAAACTTGACCAAATAACTTAGCTAATTTTGCTTACGCATGCTGAAACTAGTCCCTAAACGTCACATCATTATATCAGATTTCTGAGTCTATTTTTGGGGATTTTTCAGGTATACTCTTGGATAATTACCAAATTAGTCATTATACCGAGACCCTTTTTCCGAGAAGTAAGTTCAAAATAGATGAAGTCCTTAAAGAGGAGACGCTTTCCTATGGTGCTATGGTGAATGATAGCTTTTTAGCACAATGTTTCAGCAAATTGATCGCTGAAGACAAGTACCTGATCTACGACTTTACCAAGAAAGAGCTTAATAAAACACTGAAGGTAATTTTGCAATATTTAAGGAGGCTCCATAGAGTTTTTGCTTAATGATGGCGCGCGCGCCAGCGTAATGTTTTTCCAGAAAATTTTTATGTTTTCGCTTTTCAAGGTCACTAAGAGTCATCAAAAGGCAATGAGCAAAGTTCGGACTAGCGTTTGCTCTAGCAAATATTATCAAAATAAAATTCGTTATCAAGCTAAGGCTCCACTAAGGGAGGCACTCTCCAGCGATTATTTGGCTTTTCCTTTAATTTTCTTTAATTTGCTACGGTAAAATCTCTCCAAATCTTCATAATTTATAAAAATTTTCCTGCCGTTCATTTAAAAGCCGGAAAGAAAAGTAGGGGTTTCCAAGGCAGTTTCCTTGCTATTTGCAATTTTTTGGTTTTCTTTCTTTATCTCAAATTTGGCCACATGAATTTTTTTATCAACCGGCACTAGGTAGGGCACAAATACGTTTAACGGTCCAGCAAATCTTAGGAAATTCCACCGAAGGAAACGTAATAAATCTTACTCGAAAGATCCCTATTTTCTTTGTCATAACACATTACGTAATGGAATTGAACTTCGCCAAGATCGGTATCAGAGCATGCGTGGACTTTCGAATCTGTCGCCTTTTGGCAATCTTTCCCACGGTGTTTTCTTTTCGGTTGACCTCTCTTTCAGGCCTAGAAGGCCAATGAATATTACGGGTGCAATTGCTAGATACCCAAGATTCCATCACATAAAAACTGTATTGTGTTAAACTGTTTTGACACACCTTTTCAGATAACAATCGTGAGATCGTATCGAGCCGCCATATTTGTTTGCATGTTGACACTTGTAAAGTTCGCGCTATGTTTGCACCCAGATCTCGCGCGGTCAAAAAACCTTGTGGAGCCTCCTTGACAATCATCCGCGTCAGGCTCAGTATATATTGGTGAATAATCCCCGAGACTTGGTCTCGGGAATTAATCAACAATATTCACTGAGCCTGAGGTGAAAAATTGTTATAGTATAATTGTTCAGGTGCTTTCGAAATCTGTTGTAAATTCGTTTTAATGTTGAAACCATTTAGTAACAATTGTCTTGACTTTTCGGAACGAGATAGTCGGCCAATTTCGTGTGGAATTTTAAAAGTTTTATTTAATTCAACCAGGAGAAACTTCTTTCTATCTTATCTTCTATTTTTATTTTGAAAAGTGTTTTGCCAAACTCGGTAGCATCTTTAGTGCAATCTCTGCACAATTGATTTTTCTCCATCACGTTTATTACTCCCGCTGCAACATTGACAAAACGCGGGGCAGCCATTTGAAAATTTAGCGCCCCTGTTAAAATCACCTTCCACGAGGTGATTATAACGAGCCACTCTTTCGGCAGATGAGGCCAGTGAAATACTTAAAAAGATCAGATTTAATACCCAAAGGATATTTAACACCACTAAAGATCGACAACAACTTGCCTGAGAGAAACAAGCTTCCACTGTTTCTTATGTTGACCAAACACCTCAAGTCGACAAAAACAAATGGGTAATTGACTTATCTTCGCGCCCCCTCAGCGATATTGAGGTATCGTTCCCAAAGAAAGGGTTGAATTTGGCAGTAATTCCATTTAACATCCCAGCCAGCGAAATAGTCGCCAAAGTCGAGTCGGCAATGAGAGCGCTTGACTCAGAGCAAACATACACTGTCGAGAAACGAACTGTAAACGGTATCCTTCAATGGGCCAAATCACCCAAGACTAACATCACGAATAATATGCAAGAAGCCCTTAGGAATCTAAAGTAAGACGACACTATCACTATTCTGTCAGCGGACAAAGGCCGCGCTAGTGTAGTCTTAGACACAAACACCTACTGTGACAAAATGAAAACCTTGATTGAAACGGGTCCGTACCGACTCCTTAATAAAGACCCAACAGACCAGCTAAGCCGTAACCTCACTGACAAGCTTTTCAGCTTGGAACAAAGTGGACATCTATCAGAAACCATCTACAACAAGATCAAACCCAGGCACAAACAGCCACCTAAAATCGTTATCTACAAACGTAACGATCGAGGGCGCAGTTCAAGCCGCATTACGAAAACTAGAGTACGACATCGATCTTGCTAACCGCACAAACTTATCATCTACACAAATTGCCGACCTCTTGAATTTTGTCTTAAGATCGACATATTTCCAATACAACGGGTCGATTTATAAACAGCAAGACGGAGCAGTTATGGGAAGCCCTGTTTCCGCAGTTATAGCAAACATCTACATAGAGAATTTGAGGAACAAGCGATGGCAAATGCGACTTGCAAACCTAAGATCCGGGAACGATATGTTGATGACACTTTCACAGTCTTAGACCGGGACCATGTCAATGGCCTTTTTTAACATCTAAACAGTCAACCGCCTACTATTCGTTTTACCATGGAAATCGAGAAAGATAACACTATTCCTTCTCTCGACACAACAGTAACAAGGGACTCAGACGGTCCTCTCACTGACTACAGAAAGCCCACCCACATTGACCAGTACCTAGCCTATGATTCACACCATGTTCAGTCGGTGAAACGTGGTATTGTTAAGTGACTATACGACCGAGCCAAACACCTCACAACGAAACCGTCAGTTATCTCAGAGGAAAAGAAACACTTGTCATCAGTACTCGTTTCTAGTGGTTATCCTTCTTCATTTGTAAGAAAACTCACAAAAACAACAAGGGTGACAGCCAACAAAGAAACTGCATAGGAATTTAAATCTACTGCCGTTCTCCCTTACATAAAGGGTGTATCAGGGTGTATCGCCGCTGCCTACAACATCAAGACATACGGACCGTTTTCAAGTCGGACACAACACTTAGGTCTCACTTGGTACGACCTAAAGACGCCCTGGAACCATCAAAACAAGACGGTGTTGTTTGTAAGATCCCATGTGAATGCGGCAAGGTGTATATCGATGAAACTGGGAGATCAATGCGAGAAAGGATAAAAGAACAACTGACAGAGACATACGGTTTGCTCGTACTCAGACCTCTGCGGTTCGGAGCACGCTAAAGAAACGGGGCATATTCCTATTTGGAGCAAAGTTAAGTTTGTTGATCGTGGCCCCCACTGGTACACACGTAGAGTCAAAGAGGCTATCCATCATCCCAACAACCTCAATAGGGATAGCGGAATCGAAATTCCCGAAGCTTGGATACGATACCCACGATCAAACAACACAAGAGCCGATTTATGGGGACCTATGAGGGAACACCATCTAACAATCGGAATGATAATGAGGATCGAAATGCACTAATAGCAGAGTACCAACATGCTACAAATAGTGACACGTAAACAATCGACCTCGTCGCCAGATGAAGACTAGCAGTATTGCGGTCGAAACGTCGCGATCAACATCAACAGTTTATAGACCTCCATCGATTTCGAAACATCAAAGGACTGGAGAGCTTTCATCTATTTTCGAAGAGGTCTCTACACTTACAGAGACTGTTTTCTACGCTGGAGATTTCAACGCCGATCTGTTGAATCAATACAAGCCTCCCAAGGACGGTAGAAATCTTTTAGACCTGATGGAAATCTTTGGTTGATTGCTTGATTACAAAAGCTACTCGAAAGACGAAAACATCAGAGACACTTCTCGATTTAAATTTGACCGGTAATAAGAAAAAGACATTGGTATCTGATGTAGTGGATACGCAGATAAATGATCATTCACTAGTCTTTGCAATTCTACGGTCAAGAGCTCCAAGATCGCGCTCTCGTAAAATTTGTGTACGATGTTTTAAAAACTTCAACAGAGATAAATTCATTCAAGATCTACAAATGGCACCTTTCTCAATAGTCGACGTGTTTGACGAAGTGGATGACAAACTCTACGCCTTTGAACAATTGTACAACGAAATTCTGAATGAACACGCCCCTCTTAAGCAGACTATTGTTAGGGGCAACCAGGTACCATATATGACGGAACAATGGCGCAAGGCAATAAGGCACGGAAACAAATTATGGCGGCTATTTATAAGTGATCGGACGGACGCAAATTATGACCATTACAAAATTCAACGCAATATATGCATTTCTCTAAGAAGAAAGGCAATAAAAGAGCACTTTGTGAAAAAGTCGTCCGAGCCAGAAAACCTAAGGGAATTTTGGAATGCGTATCGACCCTTTCTTCATGGCAAAACAAAGCAGGTAAATGACATCATTATCAAGGAAAACAATGTTGTTATAAGTGACAAAAGGGAAATCGCTGAACTATTCAATGCGCACTTTATTCAAATTGCTGACGATGTTCCGTTGATGAAAGAGACAGGTTATGGTTAACACTTTAAAAACCACCCAAGCCTTATAGCTATTCATGAGAAGAACAGCGCAACAGAAGCACCACTTTGTTTTAATTTTGAATACATCAATCAAGCGCAAGTAGAAAGAGCACTTTTGGACGTGAATGTCCGTAAATCGTGCGACCACGATATGCTATCTCTAAGGCTTGTGAAGGAATCGGCATCTGTCATAGCTAAACCTATCACTAATATTTTGAACACCTCCGTTGTGCAAGGTTGCTACCCCAACGCCTGGAAAATGGGACAGGTCACACCTCTGTTTAAAAAAGATGACGAATCTAATAAAGCAAATTACAGGCCCGTCACAGTGTTACCTGTGCTTAATAATATCTACGAGAGACTACTGGCAGCGCAGTTGGGTAAATTCTATAGCGCTATTCTGTCGGACTTTATTAGTTCATATGGGAAGTTCTCCAGTTGTGAAACTGCATTATTGCGGCTGACAGAAGACTGGAGGCGCATGCGTGATAAAGGGGAACTGATTGCGATTGTCTCTATAGACCTTTCCAAAGCTTTTGAAGTCATTAAGCATGACTTACTCTTGGCAAAACTCAAAGCATATGAAGTAAGCGAAGGAAGTTGCGCGCTACTCACTCTAATGACTACATGTCAGGAAGACAGCAACAAGTAAAGATTGGAGATACCTTCTCCAACTGGGCGGGCGCCAGAAGAGGCGGACCGCAAGGGAGCGTTTTAGGACCAATGTTTTTTAATATATTTATTAATGACTTGTTTCAGCATGTGAAATATGCAAAACTAAACGCATACACAGACGGCCATCAGATTTATTCGTCTAACCTGGACCCACTTGCACTGGAAGAGTGCATTTGTCAAAAAGTTAATGTCGCAAATCAGTGGTATAAAAACAATGGCATGATTGTTAACGTGAAAGAGCACCAAGTTCTAATCCTGGGAAAAACTTAGCACAATTTTTGTTTCCCAGTAAATAACTCGATAGATATATTTGGGATGACAATAGATAATAGGCTCTCTTTTAATAATCACGTATCAGTTATCTGTAAGAAAATAAAAAAATCAATTTAACGTAATGCTTAGATTTCGGAAACTTATTAATAAGGAGACGCTATTGAAGCTTTATAAAGCCCTTATTTTGCCGCATTTTTGTTACTGTTCTTCTGTTTGGTATTTCTGTGGTGCGTGCAATGCTGACAAAGTAGATAACCTAAATAAGCGCCTTCTTAGGTTTATACTACAGGACTACAGCTATCCATATGACATTTTACTAAGCAAAGTTAACTTAAAATCTCTATTAATTAGACGACTCCAGAACTTCATGATCACGTTATACAAGAGTCTGTTCTTTAAAAATTTTTCAGGTTATTTAAAAGATATGTTCACCGTACGGTCTTCATCCCACAATTTGCGCGGAAATCATATTACGTCTCTTCCCAACCCAAAAACAACGACTTACGGTCTGCACTCTTTTTCATATTTAGCTAGCAAATTATGGAACTCTCTCCCAGACACTTACAAAACATTATATTTTCTAGAATTCAAGCAGGAGATCCTCAGATGTGAAGCTTTTCCACAGTAGATCTACAAGTTCTATTTCCCTCTGCATGCATAATGTTGTGTATAGTTTATAAATAATATGGAAATTGTAATATAGCAATTTTTTAGTTTCTTGTCATTTAAGAAGTGACGTGTTACCAATTGCGTCTCTACTTGAAGCACCCATAGCCACAACCTGCTCCTCTTGGCCTCTAAACGTTTCATATGCGCACCAGATGACAGAGTTCCGTGAAAACGCTTCAATTTTCCTACCAGTCATCTTTTCATGTTAATTAAGCGTCGTTTGATGCAAATGGAGTTTATTCAGTTTAACAGAGAAACTCTTCTAAAAATGATTATCATTATCGCGAAGTAAGCGTTTTCATTCTTATGTAATTAAACAAAAAGAGAGTGTTTTTCTTGTTTTGTTTTATTGCTGTTTGTAGGGAGGAGGAAACGAGGCGGTGCAGAACTCTCAGAGTATTTTTGATCCCACCGGTGATTTGTTTTTCCCTTCGTTGTACTCCTGCCTCGTTTTGATAGCCGTTATTTTCTTCATTGGCTTGACAGCTGAGGTGTTGTTCTTTAAATCATGCCGATGTCCAAAGAAGAGACGCAAAAAGGGTAAGTCTTTTAATTGCCTTCATCCTTTTAAACATGCTCATGGGAAATGTATCTTCAGGGACGGGGTTAGCTATGATTATTTAATTTGGCGTGGATCACTTTACTGTCTTATTTGAGTATATTTCTGTAACAATCTTGGGACACAAAAGCACCCTTTCCTTGCCAAAAAGGAGAAAAAAATAATCGGCCCGCCTTGTGGTCATAAGCGTTAAAAGGTCTTCATATTCCCATAAGTGATCAACCCACTTTTTAATTTGATTTGCTGTTTTAGATGAAGAGTTCACAGGGGCAATAGCTGTGAATGAATTTAATGGTGGGCTGCCAGCTCTTGATCAGATGGAGATTGAAATGATGAGTGATATACGAGCTTTGTTTGCCAAGTACCGCGAAAGGCTTCAGGAGTGGGGAAAAGCTGAAAATAACGGAAACGCCTCTACATCTGACGCATAAGACTTAAGTTAATCGATAACTCAAATTGTGCCTTAGTTCTCGGAATACCGGGGCAGCCTTTTGACGGAATATGCCTCAACTCTAGTCACAAGGAGGAGGACTGATTTTCAGCATCCAGTAAAAGGCGGTAAATACTTATAAGCTCTCGCTGGTACCAAGAAATATGATTCTGAGATGAGTAAAGAATGAAACTGCATAGATTCGTCCTCCTTAAATTTGTGCTTTGTGCTCGTTTTTCCGGCTGGGCAGTAGTTTAAAGCAAAGACGTTAGTCACTACCTCAAGCCGATAAATAAATTATTGATCCTCTCTTTTCTCTCTCTCGAATCACTTTGGTTGACAGAAAAATATTGGTTTCAGAATGAATTTGTATAAGCGATAGTGCATTACGTTGGTTGACAAGCGGCCTGAAAACCGTCTGCAATTAACTTTAATCGTTCACAAAAAGTACCTAGAAAGTTAAAATGTAAGGTATTTGGTTGAACTAATCGATGAAACTTTCATTCATTTAATATCTGAATTTTCTCAAACAATTTGTTTCTTAGTGAAAGAGCGAGCGAAGTTTTAATTTCAGTTATACGACAAATATACGCTCTCGGTGAGTCACGGTCTTTCTAAGGGCCTGTTTACATGGAGGTGGGGGACCCCTGGTAGGTGAGGTAACCTGCCTAGTCGTGGTCGAAAAATAAAACGCGTTTACATGCAATCTTACAACTCCAGGGCGCTGGGGTGAGGTTTCTTGAGGTTGTTGTTGCGCTCGCAATTAAGGAGTTTGAGCAGAGGCGTCCCAAGCTCACATCTCGAGAAAGACGAAAGATTAATTCTCGGACACATGAATTTATTCATGAAAGCGTCACCCGTTGTGTTACGCGGTGTCAGGCTACGCGAGGAACCGTTGACTTAATATGTTATACGGAATAGTTTGAAAAACGAAATATGGTCGATTTACAACGCTAAATATTCCGAAATGTGGATATTTTACACTCCTTGTATGTCCGTTGCGGTTAAGAAATGTACAAAGTTTTAAAACACACATGTTTCGCTTTTGAGCTTTTTGCCATGAACGTGGCCCCGGCCAGGCGGGTTACCCCACCTTGAGACGTTTATATAGCAAATTGTCACCCCGGCTGATAGGGTTACCCTACCTGGCAGACCGGGTAACCCGCCTAGGCGGGTCACCCCACCTATCATATAAACGTGATCAAAATAAAATAAGAAATTATATGAACAGGCGGGTTACCTCATCTACCTGGGGTCCCCCACCTCCATGTAAACAGGCCCTAATTCCGTTCAATTTGGACATTTGTACCGTAAATTGCACAACAGAAACTGAAAGAATTCAATGGAAGAAAGCCGCATTAAATCCCCTTGTGTCTCGTAAGAGTGTATCATTCGAATTTAGTTTTTGTGAAGGAAAGACCAGATTTACACACGCCATTACAGCAAACAAACGAGCAAACTCTCGCAATTTCAATATGAGAAATTTTAATTTACTTACGATTACTTTCCTCGCCGTTTACTTAATAAACAGAGGTAAATCTTCGTACTGGAATTAATGGTTGATGAGAGTGAATAATTCTTTCCGTTAGATCATTGACTGTTCTTGAAGAAAACATTTTCATGACATTCCTTGCCAAACTAGTTTCGTTGTTTTTCAAAAGTGTACATGCGCTTTTTTTTCTTACGCGCTCTCTAATTGACAGGTGCCAGATTATGACAGATACTTGTAAAAATAATGTTTCAAAGTTTGTTTAGAAGCCTTTTTATTGGGGTCCCCCACCTCCATGTAAACAGGTCCTAAATCACCTTTATCATTAGGCAAATGAAACTGTTTCGGTGAAGCATCTCTCTTTAATTTGCATCACCTCTATTTTAACTACCATTTACTCGCTCAAAAATTGTTCATTCTGAGGAAGATCTTGCCATAATTACCACCTACAGTCCTAGGTCATTCGGGCTCTTTTGGAAATAATTTCGTTAAGTTAAAAAAAAAATGTTATTTACCGGCTAAGGGTCGGTCCGCATGGTGAAAAACTGTGACGGAGGTTTTGAAGATGCTGCCCGAGGCCTACGGCTTTGGGCAGCAGTTTCAATACCTTGGTCACAGTTTTTCACCACACAGACCGACCCTTAGCCGGTAAATAACATAAATATATATTTTCTAATATTCTCGTCTGGTTGCTTTTACGTGCCCATGTCTCAGAGGCCACGTTAAACGATCTCGATATATAAAATGAAGGATTATTTTCTAAGAAGATAAAAAAAAGCAACTCGATAAAATTATTATAAAGTTAGGATATAACGCGAGCTGTCATTGGTTTAAAGGGCGCACTCTATGATAGTTTATAATAAAGTTCGGATATAACGTGCGCTTTCATTGGTTGAAAGAGCGTACTCTATGAGGGTACAGAGCATAGAGCTGAGCTGAAGCTGTCACGCCATCTGCCAAATTGTACTTTGTCCGACCTTTTGCGGGACTTTTCTGTGGTTGTTTTTCTTTAATTGAATATTAAATTTCGAAACAGGTGAGTCAGCAAATAGCAACTGAAGAACCCAACAAAGGTTTATAAACACTCCAGGCGCCGTAATTTACGTTATCATAACGTGAGCAGCGACGAAAATTCTCAAAGAGAAAACTTTGAGGAGAGTACTAAAGACATAAAAAAACGTGTCGAGTGCATTGTTGTGTGATATAAGTACGCGAAAATTTTTAAGAACACTCGAGAAGTGCGGAGAATCACTTCTCGAGTGTTCTTAAAAATTCCCGAGGGCTTATAGAACTCAACAATGCTCGAGGAACAAGTTTTTTTATTTCTCTTTAAAATGTATCGTGAATTGCGCGCGCTCGTACCGATGACGTAGGCTGCGTGCATTATATCTCAACAGTGCACTCGTGTGAAGTACGTGCTGACCAATCACGGCGCGCGCATTTCTCTGAATATTTAATTAATAGAGCATGCTGACGACGGTGTTGTTTGCTTCGGAATTAAAGTTTGTTTTGAAAATTGAAAGTAATACCTGGGGAATTTAACGGATTCTCTATTATAAAACAAATAGAGAAGCCTTGACTGTGCTCTGTTCCGTTGTAAAGTGCTTAGGAAGCGGCTGGGGCGTCCAAAAAGTGGGGAGAAACTCGAGACGAAGTCGAGTGTTTCTCCCTACACTTCTTTTGTGCTTTCGCCGCTCCCTGCGTGGGAGGGAAGGAAGCTCCTCAGATGTTTAGGATAGAATCTTTTACTTCCGAATGCTACGTTTTCCAGTTTTACGTACTTCAATGTTTTTAGTTTCAGAAATTCCCTTATGTATAATATTTGCAAGTGGAAGGTGCTTTGTTTTGGAAGTCCACTTGCACAACGCAGGCTCACTTTACTGATGAAGACTGTGAGACACGTTCGAAAGCTTACGTTTTGTCTCAATATTGCAGACCTTGTGACAATTATTATATTATTTAACTTAACATCAAAAGTGAAGAGACATAATCATACTCTTCCAATCTTCCCATCTCGTAAGAAGAAATAAAAAGAAATATTATTTTCTGCACTAAACAACGTACATAACAAAAGGGCTTTTCTTATGAACATTGAAAACCTCGAAAAGGACAACTCGCTAAAATGGGTTCTTTTCATCAGAGAAAGCGGTCAGATAACAAGTGATACGGTGTGGAAGTAAGGTGAGGTATTTTTATTGAGAATTTGACGTATTGTTTTATTCCTTAGAGCGGTCGTAAATATTCTCATACAAACTCCTATAATTCCGCCATGACTGTTATTGTGCAAAATGATCATCTCACAGCTGGAGCTTGGGCCGCCTGTGCACTTACCGGTAGTTCTGTGAACTCCCCTGTGTAGGAAGAGCCAACTGTTTACGCCTATGACGTCCTCGCGCAATTGGGTTCACGTTTTCGTTCCAGTTTCCCAACCTCGTTCATCTTAATTGCTTGACAGAGCACTGGGAATGAAGATACTACTACGAGCAGACAAAGGGAGAAAGTGAGGTTAAAATATGGATTTTACTAAGTTTGACGATCTTTTGATGGGAATCCTCCAGCACTGTGAACAAGTGGAACCGTTTTTAGATGCAATCTTCAGCTTTTTAGCGCGCAGGACTGACTTCTTTCTAGTGATGCACAATAGAGATGACAAAGTGGGATTCGCTCCAGGTGTAGCGGAAAAGATGGTTCTAAAGGTATGGACGTTTCATCTAACCGCTACATGGTTGAATCTTCAGCAAATATTCCATAGAACGAAGATTTTAAAGAATAATGAACTTCCATGTATGCGCAAAATATGTTAATATATGACATTTTTTCGCGATTTCTGAAAGTTAATACAAGTTACATCCTGCATAAGCAAGTGATATTGTGTAGGAAGCCTGCGTGAATATGTTTTGGGTGAAAATGGAATTGAGGTGAAAATACATTCAAACTAGATTGAATTGCGTTCGAAATCATTTTGTACTTGATCGGTGTTAGTTTTTACCTCTTGACAGGTTTTGAAATTGCCTGCTATCACATCTGATATTAAATGGATAAATTTAGTTGAATAAATAATAGTAATACGACCGAATGAAGTCGAATTCCGGCTGTAATCATACAAGTGATACTTTAAATGATCAGTACAATTACAGACAGAATTGGATGAGAGGAAGGCCTGAGAAGCAAAGTTGCCATCATTCTACGTTTTCTTGAATATCATTAGTTAACTCATTGAAATGTGCAACAACAGCATGTGCACTGTCCAGTTTCAAGTATGACACTGACACTGTCAGCATGACACTATCAAAGTAGTGCTCAAATCAGGATGGTGAGAACCAATCATGTTAAAGGATAGATTAAGTTAAGTATTTCAGTAATCAATGACAAGCGATAGTTGGATTTGTTGGAAGTCATCAAAAAGTGTTAATTTGAATGTTGTCAGGTTTATTGACGAATGAGTGAGGAGTTGTATACTAAATAGTGCTGATATTGGGATTTAGGTAATATAGCCAGAATGAAAAAGGGAAGTCTATACAGGGTCCTTCCATGTACTTTGTGTAGATTGCTGTTGTTGTTTTTGTTGTTGTTTTTTAGAATTAGATATACTTGTAGATCACACTATCTGGTGGATATAAGCTAATTTTCTATTTGATGCCTCAAAAAGATTCAAAGTGGTCTTTACTCCTTTCAAATGACTTACATGTACAGAAAAGATCATGTACCGTGGTTGCAAAGTCCCTTCTCCCTTTCCTCTTTACTTCATGATTGTATTTTAACAGTAACTTAAAAAATGTGTAGTTTTTGTGGTTTTCATCATTAAATAATAGTCAACTTATTGAATGTCAGGATTATCTGTATTACTTGATTGATATATTTAGAATAGTTTCAGGTGAGGCTAATAAGTGGATTGAAATTAAGATGTTTTTATATATAGGTGTTCCAATCCCAAAGATTATTCACTTCTTTATTTTGGTTCCAATCTGCTAAAAACAGCTTACATGGCAGAAATGTCTATTCTGAGGTTTTCAGAGTACTTTTGTTAAATACCTGAACAAATTCTCTGCCTATAAAACTGCAATATGCATTGAAGAGGACGGAATCATCCCATGGAATGGAGTTTATTTATTGGTTTTAATTTAGCACTATGGGCATTGAAACACCATTGCAACTTATAAGGTTGAAAGTCATGGGTTCTTAATCCAATCTTTTTATGTATCCATAGACTTTAACCCTGGGAAAATTATTGTGGGTTACACTCACAATATATGTATGTATATGAGTATATGTATGTATATGAGTATGTATAAAGTAGGTGATTGCTATGCCTTGTTGTTCCGCAAATGATGTCCCAAATTAAGGCAACGATTGCTTAACAGACAAGTCACATTCCCTCACCAATGTGATTTGGTTATCAGTGACCTAGCTCCAAAAAGTCTGTCACAAAAGTTTTCAGCTCTTCATCTCTGTTGTCTGATCACATACACATTCCATGCTTGTGACTCATCCAGAACTGTTCTAAGATACTTCGACATAGATGCTTTTTAGAGGCCTTGAATGTCAGGAGATATAAAAAAAAAAAAAAAAAAACCTAAAAAGGTAACTAGGTAGGGAGAGATCTCACAACCTGTTTATGATGTGTGTAATAGCTTTAGAACCTGACTGTTTCCATTTTGAGAATAATGGGAAACAGATGTTAATAAAATTATTTTGTGGCATGTAAATTCATTTTATAGAGAAGTAACAATTTAAGATACAGGAGTATAGCCAAGGACAAATGTATGCCTGCCTCCTACTTTTGTGGAATAATTTCTCTGGGTTTTGGTTTGACAAGAAATGTTATGTTTTTCATGCCCAGTAAATAAGCAATTTCCTTTAAAAATTATCAGTTAACCTTTAATCGTAGGTTTTTTCCTTGCCATCATGAGTTAACTGATGTAGTGTGTGATGATAATAAATTTTATTTAACATGAATTAGTTAAGAGTTTCTGTTTCTTATACAGATCTTCAAGACTCATCAACAGATTGTCACTGGAAATCAAACAGGAGCTAAAAAACAAGCACATGGAAAGATATCAGGAAAAGGGAAGCAAAAATGTGCTGACATAGAGAGAGCAACTGATAGAGCTTCAGCTGCAAATGAAAACGTGAGTTGCTACTTATTTGTCACCTGCAGTCCTGGGTCACACAAAGGGTGTTGTCCTAGCTACTGTTAAATGTAATATACCACAGTCCAAAGGAGGCTTTTGGGAGAGTGACATGTTCATAGAGGCTTCTGAGTGCTGTAATTTTAAGTGCGTTTAAAATACAAATTGGTGTTCAACTTTCTGGTACAATTATTGACAAAATGTCATTGTTTATACAGCTCAATACCTTACTCAAAGTAATAGCATCCATAATCCTTTACATCCTAATGCAACAGTATACATATTAATGACTGAATATATGGAAATCATTTACTAGCCTACGAACTGCAGATCAAGGAATTATTATAGAAACGATCTTCACAGTAATGAATACTACATAAGCATGCAGCCGTGAAAATAAGAAGCCAACTGGGAGCTGGTCATTATTTTTGTTTGTAATAAACCCATGAACTGAGAAATCAATGACTGCAGGAGTTTCATTTAGGTTTGGAGCAGGAGGGTATGTGGATTTGCCACCTGGCATACTTAAAGCAAGGCCCTTTGGGCCTTGCCTCTTAGGGGGGTCTGTGGGCATGCTCCCCCTGACAAATTTGAAATTCTCAAGTGACAGAGATGCATTTTCCTGCATTTTAGAGCAGAAACTGACATGCTTCAAGTGCCAATTAGGACATTATTTCTTTCCATGATAGTCTTGATTTGGTGAATTAATCAACAGGTAAATTAGCTTTCTAAAGCAAATCCATAATCTTGTACATATTAAATTTTCAGAATAGCTTGCCTTTCAACAGAAAGTGTCATAAATGATGACAGAAGGTGTGGTTTCTGTTCATGTAAAGTGGGAAAAAGTGTTCACAAGTTTTCAAATTGTTTTTTGTGTCAGGGGTATACAAATTCTACTCAAAGTATAACCAACAAAAATGTCATAGTGTTAGAATATAATGTTTGATAATTTCATACTGATGGGTTCTGTCAATTAGGCAAACAGAGTCATGCTTTCAATAACAGAGGAAATTTTTATTTCAATGTGGGAAAGCTGGTAGCTTCCACAGTTAGATGGATTTTTCTCATCACTTGGAAAAGATTCAAGATGTCAAAAGCAATTCAGTGCTATTGTAAGTTTTTGGCTAGTTTTCTGTGACCAAAGGAACTACTCTGTGTTCAACTTCAGTTGTATGTTATGGAGAAGTGAAACATGAGCCAACCAGAAAGAAATCAATCACATGCTAGGCAACCACTTGAAAGCATGGTCAAAGTGATAACAATCCTTCACTCAATTTACTTTCTTTAGGAAAGATAAATTTCTTCCTGTTTTACAACAAGTATTTTATTCTTGTGACCTTCAGGTTTGATTTGGGGTGATATTATTAGGATGTTTGTAACTCTCTGGGGCTAAAGGGTTGATGGAATTGTAGAAGTCTAAGAGAAAAAATCAGTTTTGGCACAGAAGATGCAAGGATTACCACTTATTTTGAAAAATACTGTCTGAGTGAGGATTTGCAGGAGTAGATAAAAGGAGAAATGGAAGAGGGAGTGTCAATATTGCAAACTTAAAACCCTTTTTGAGTTATTTTTTTTACATAAATAATCAGATTGCCACATTAAGATATGTATATCACACCAATCAGATTGCCACATTAGGGTATGTGTCTCACATCAATCATATCATGGCATTTGGATATCATGGACCAATCACAGTGTTGGGTATTTTTTCTTGTAAATGATGTCATGGAATCAGAGGGCTGTGCACAAAGAATGACATTAACCAGAAATTTGAGCTCATTTGATAAGTGTTATTATTTTGGCCTCTGTAAGAGCCTCGTTGGGTGAAGGTGAGATTTATTGGGATTCAAAAGGTTCACATTTATTGTTATTGTACCATTTTAAAGTTGAGATGTGTTTTTCCACTCCTTTTCCCACAATGCACATGTAAACAACTTACATTCCATCATGTGCTATGAAAACAACGTCCAAAGTCCAATCAGAATATATCCAATCATTGCACCACATGAACATTCGCAAATTTTTTACATGCTTGAATTAAATTCTACCAATCAAATTCCATTTTGCCACATTAGACTTCGCTCCATCACAATAATTTTGATTTTCTTTGAGAGGAACAGCTGTAAGTGTAGTCTCTTTTGCAACTGTTATTTGGTTGCATCATGCAATGGCTCTCTCTCCAATGGGGGATAGACAAGACCAAACAGCGGCTGCAAAGGAGACTACAGCAAGCAGGGTACCAATGTATTTTATTTTTGCCCCAAAGTATTTAGACAATAGACCACAAAATACCAGTGTGAATTTAGATAAACTATGTTTTTCCTCTTTTCTCTAATGCAATATTTTCGTTCTTTTAAAAGTTATAAAAACATTAGGAACACAAAGTGTCCAATCTCAACTCACCCAGCTAAAAAAAAAAACTCTTGCATGCTATGGATGCCAATGTTTTGTTAAAGAGAGAAAAATGGCAATTTTTTTCCAAGGAGGATAGAGCATCCAAACAGAGGAGCTGTTAAAGCTGAATATTAATTTTCTATCTCTGTAGACAAGTCTATCTGCTCCTATGGCCTCATCTGATACAGATATATCTCCAGCAATCACTTCATGTGAGGTAGAAACATCACCCACCAGTGACAAGGGCCACACCCAACTTCCTGCATGTACTACTGAAAAGACATTAAGTGCTGCTTCAACATCAAGTTCCAAGCCAACAAGGTGTATCAATTATTGTGTTTCTTGATTTACTTATTGTTTTTCATCTTTTTTTTTGCTTCTTGCTAATTGTTTGTTGCCTTGTAAAGCTTTACATGAACAAAATTTGGTAGGACATGTCTTAAGTACACATACACACTCGTCCTCAATTCTACACAGAAACCTTTTTTTCTGTGCTGTTTTGTTTGCTGTACTGGTCATCAAGGCAGATTTCAGGCAAAATTCAGCTAAGCCAGAGCTGGAAATCATGAGTCTGGGAATGTGATTATATGGTCGTGAGCAACGGGTGGGTGGTATTTTTATATGTCTTCCCTCCCTAAACTGTTACTGTGCTCTTTTGCTTCTGGAAGTGCTGTGGTAAAATGAAATGTATTTTGTTTGTTTGTTTTTTGGTTCATATGTTTGTTTGTATGTGTTATGCAAACCTGCATGCTAGGTGATGATTCTTGCAGTATGATTGTCTCTCTAACCATGAGGAGAATCAGCTAACGCATCAGAGACTAAACTAATTTTGATTTTTTCAGCCTCACTCAAGTAAGTGAAGACGTAACAAGTAGTGAGAGCAAGGGTCTGGTTCCTGGCAAGACTGCTGATTGTTACAATGGAGCTGTTCTTGAGAAGTATGCATGGTCACAAACTATAACTGATATTGAAATAAAAATCCCTGTGCCATGCTCAGTAACAAAAGGTCGGGATGTTGGTGTGGAAATTAAGAGCTCCCATTTGAAAGTTTGGTTAAAGAATGGAATCCCACCAGATTCAGGTAAATGTATGTTGTAGGGGAAATTATTTAATGCCACTTGGTGAAAGGCCCAAAGATTTTGAGGAAAAGCCCTTAAACGCTCTCCACAGTGATAAGACACTGTTCTGAAAAAAGGCCAATGATGCTCTTTAATTTCAAATAAATTGTTTTTTCCTTCAGATCATTTTAAAAGAGTGCAATGGTATTTTGATAAAGTGGATATACGTATCAATAGAAGCAGAAAGCTAGATTTGGTTGCATCCTTCCTAGTTTCTGCTTTTTATATGAAAATGATTCTTTTGTCTTATTTGTCAAATATATCCTCAAATCGACAAAGAACAAGCGTACACCCATTTTAAATCTGAGATAGTTTCGGGATAACCTGACGGCATGACTTTGATTCATTGGTCATTTCCAACAGACAGCATTATTCTTGTTGATGGAAAACTTCAGTGGCCGATAAAATGCGAAGATTCTATGTGGTTGTTGGAGGCTGGGAAACAGATCATTGTCAGCCTGGACAAAGTAGAGGAGAGATTTTGGACAACTGTTTTGGAAGGAGATACCGAAATTGACAAGACTAAGGTTGACACAACACGAGACATAAGTGAATTTGATGAACAAACTCAGAGTGATTTTCAGCACGTTATGTATGACCATCATCAAAAACTTCAGGGCAAACCAACTAGTCAGGAAATGGTATGTACAGTATGAATTCAAATTTTCCTTTGGTTGAATCATTTTTTTAATTTCAAGTCAATTAAATTTGTGTTAATCTGGCTCACTTTATATTGGTGTGAAATAGGGAAAATAATGATACTAATTCGAAAATCTCTAAACCAAAGGAATAATTGAACCTGTTACGCAGTCATCTTATGTATTTTAATAGCGTTAGGTTTGCTTCATGAAGTAGAGATACTTTGCCGAGTCGCCAATTTATTCGTGCTTAAAGTGATTAAAAAGAAGTTGAACAAAGAGAGCTGACAATAAGGGCAGGTTAAGTTTTCTTCCTACCCCCCCCCCTTCCCTCCACGCCCACCCCCCTCTTCCTTTTGCCGGTCAATCGCTCCTTGATAAAAATTGCCTTCTTTCGCCAGCCATATATTGTTAAGAATATCTGAGCTGGTGGCCTCTTATATCGCGAAGAGGTTGGCGTCTCTTTGCCAAAGACACGGCTGCACTGCAGGCTGTTAGCGTATCATTCATCCCCTCGAACCTTGAAAGGTTTTCATCTTGCTTTCACCCACATTCACTTGCATTGCACTCGCATTCATTTGATATACTTTAGGTAATTAGTAAATTTTCAACTAAATTAAATATTCGTCCATTCATATTTATGTCTGTACGCCTAATTGCAATAATGTTATCATAGAAAAAAGAAAAAGCAAAAACGAAAAAGGGAAAAGCGATCTACGAATTAATTAGCATTGAATAATGGCGGAGCTCGCAGAGCGTAGTCCCATAATTATACAAAATGGTAGTATTAATAGTAACCCATCAAGCTGAAAAAATTTGGACTTACGACCGTACGACCGTACGACCGTACGACCGACCGTACAAGGTGCTACTTTTAACATACGTGGTCAACTGAACCGCGGGCACGCCAACGCCACGGCTTTGTCCAGTAGTCCAGTGGTCATTGCACTGGGCTCCGAGTCGGACGACCCGGGTTCTAGTCCTAGCCGGGTCAAGGCGTTGTGCCCTTGAGACGTGCGGGGAAAAAAAGCGAGCTCCGCTTTTAGGCTTGGCTAAATCTATATATTACCCTCTGGCCATATGCCCGACAGCCGAGCAAAATTTCCACTAAATAATTATTTCAAACTGCTAGAGAGTATCACATATTTTTGGAAAAAATTTCCAGCGATTCCAAATATGCATATAAATCTGCTAATGCGGTATCCTCGTACCACATGCTTATAATTTTCCTTTTTTTTTTTTTTTTTTCTATGATTACCTAACCGCAGTTAAGTGTATGTGTGTGAGTATGTATGTTGTTTATGATGGTAATTGATCTGGGTGAAGTGTCTGAAATCGTAGGCAATATTTCAAAATGGAACGAGTGCACCGCGAGTTCGATTTGAAATCAAACCTGTGATTTCAGATCAAAACTACATGACACGAAGTTAATTACTACTTTACTACGATTATTTTTAAATCTTAGAATTAATCGTCCCAATACAGGATAGTATTTTTTTTTAGTCATGGGGAAAAAATTTGCAAAATTCGCTGCACGGTGGTTCCTGTGTCTTTCATTTCCCTGTAATTATGATTGGTCATTTAAACAAACCTTGAGGCCGTAGCTGAGGATACATCAATGAGTTCTTTCCTTTTTATTTATACAGAAAACCCACGATCTTCTCAAGAAAGCTTGGAATGCCAAAGGGTCGCCGTTTGCGGGAACTGACTTCGATCCATCAAAAGTGAACATATCGCCAAGTTACGGGTGAATAAAACTCTTCTAATACGCTGAAAGGAGACAGAACATGCTCTTAAAGACATCTAAACACTTTAAGTGAAATAATGCGCCATCCCGTTTCGAAAAGTAAGAACCGTGAAAGGTAGTTTTTTGCCAAATTTGTACAATGTCAATTTTACCTTTCCAAAGTAAATTACATTACCTCAACGGGATGTTTTTACAGCCTGGCAATCAAACAGTTATTTACCATCATCGGGAACTTGCATAAATGAAAGATTCGTGAGGTGCATTCGATTTTTTTTTCCTCATCGTTCAGGGTTTTTAAAATAGTTGCGTATAACCAATAGCCATCCAACCCTTCTGTTTCAATTATCACTCGGTCAGCCTGTGACTCGAAAGTATGCATGCAAGGACGTTCGGTCCGTTTGTTAATTACATCAGACACGAGATGAGCCGAAAGACAGAAACTATCTATGCAGAAAATGTAACAAAATGTGACAGTAGCTGTTGGTAATTACTCACAAATGAGAAATATTTGTTGAAATTTAGTAGTATACTGTTATTAACTCTTAATGAAGTGAGATTTTTCGTCAAGTTTCTTCACGAGACGCTGGAGGGGAAGATTGGGCATCAAAATCACTGGCGACACCAGGTTCCCTCTCCTTGTCCTGTCCAACAGGCATAAGAGGAGATGGAAGCCATCTGTAGTACGTCAGCCAGTCTAGGATAGTGACATACTGAAACTTAACAGCATCGAAGTAGATGCCAGCAGGACAACCTCGTGGACTCCTTCGGGATTGATTCCGAGAACCATACGACTGCATGTGTTCTTCTTCGTCGAACCCAAATACCGAGATCTTAATAAATTTAACTAAGGAATAAATGTGAAGATATAATGCAATAGGAATAATACTCCCTCTACGACGTGTCTTTTAAAGTGGTTTACGTGACTGCTACACATAATTACTTCTTTTGTGTCTAAATTGAAAGTTCCCTCAAATTGTGTCGCCTTGTCTTCTGTTGAATTCATCATCACACCACATATCCATAATTAAAGCTAACAGCGGCTTAAGAGCCCTTTAAGCTTGTTGTCTGAGAACATTTGAATTATTATGACGTATGTGAGTGGCAGTGGTCCCTTCGATCAGTTATCTACCACGTGAAACAAGGCTTTGAATTCAGTTAAGAGAGGGATAGAGGACCGAGTTTGAGTTTATCTTCATCACTTTTTGTTGTGAAGTATATATTCGTCTGTCTTCCTTCCCATCTACTCTAGCGTTCTGTTCGCCGCTTTCTCTTTCCGGTTATTCAACTACAACATCAAATGACAATTGCCTCCTTTCGAAAGTACTAACCACATCACGATGTTTGTGTCTGTTGTTTTAAAGGCCAGCTTCATTGGATTCATCGTAATCCTGGCAGTGTATATGGGGATCTTGTTCGATTGAGGTTAAAATTCACAATTTGCCACATCCTTAGTGGGGATGTTTTCGACAGCAACTCACTCGGACTAAACGACAGGTTTTCCCTTCGATTTGAACTAGCCAACAAGTTTTTGCTTCCTTTGTTTATTCAAGGGTTTCTTTCCGGTCGCTTAACAAAATATGAGCTTTTGAAGTTCGAAATTAGCCATTGTGGATTGCGGTTTCCTTCTTACGCAACTGACCGCAAGAAAGGGGTCGAACGCTTTGTGGATAGAAATGCCTTTTCACTGAACAATAAGAACATTTGGCTTTTTATTATTAAATGTTGGTCTCATCGGAAAACTTCAAAGTAGCAATTTATAGTTTGCTTCTTATTGCTAAAAAGTACTGTGTTATTTTTAGGGTTTTTTCCGCTGCTGAGTGCCCTTTGTTTAACCCTTCTACTGGAATTTACGACAACGTTCCTCTTTAATCTTTCTTTATTGTTTTTTATTGTTATTGAAATTTAAGATCTAAAAATACTTTATACACTATTAAGCCTGGTGTGCAGCTGCTAACTGTTTCGAATATTTGAACGAACTGAATCAGTCTCGATTCTCTACCTTTCTACACGTAATTTGTGTTTTTACAAATTGCATTCATCCAGTCTTGGATTAATGCCACTATTATCCCGTGTAAACATTGATTACAAATGGCACAGCCCCTTCACTACCAAAACAAGATGGCAGAGTTCCACCTGATAGGCCACGCAAGATTGTGGTGAGGCAAAACAAAAACCTTGTAGCCTTTCGATTTCTTTTGATACAAAAGGTTCACATCCCGTGAAGGCAAGAATTTTACTATTCTGCTGTTTCATTACGGCGAAAAGTCCGCCGCAAAATTTCCAGAGAATTGCCGCCGGCTTAAGTTTTGTTTTAAAAATCTGATTGGCCAGCCTGACCGGTTGAGTATAGACTGCCTTATACACCGGCAGTAATACAGTCCCAAAATTATTATCTCATAGATATGATTTGATTTTTGACAGGTCTCGGTAATGGAAGTTCATCAACTGCCTTATTTCTCGCAGTACCTCCCAGTTCACCTATACAACCGCGTATTGTTCTCATGCAAGCATTTTGAAGAGCACGTGGCTGATGACTTCTGACAAGTCTTCCCACACAGGGATATCTCTCTACACACTGCATTTCCCAGTGAAAGAGGCTGTCCATTTGAAGTGGATTGAGATCTGACAAGTCGTCAATTTCGGATTTGTTCGTTAACTTTTCATTGAGAGAAAAGGTTGCTAAAGCCCGGCTGGCATCTCGACCAGCAAGATGAGTGAACGGTCCATCCATAAAATACTGAATGTCCTTTGTGTATGTGGCATCAAACACTTTGCCGTTAACCGCAAAATATATCCTCTGATCTTGGATACCGTCGTATTGCCGTAACTCGCTAACAGTGAACGAGCGATTTTCAAAGTCGTGAGCAGGCAGAAATTCATCTCTGTTAATCACTTCTTGTTGCGTAGAAGAAAAAAATTTCTTCCATGTAACTTGAAGGGTTAACAAGATCGAGCCAAACAAACACAAAGCATCTAAATGTACTTGTACAAGCCAAGTTAGTATGTCGTACAAACGACCATAAACATCGCCTTCGTGGGATTTAAAACGAACCTTATATCCAGATATCATCCACTCGTTCATCGTGATGCCGTGATTCGACTTTTCAATGTTAACACCGGGATGTTACCAGTGTTGCAATCAATTTGAAAGTGCATATTACGCTCTGTTTACAAACTTTAACAATGGCAACACTCGACAGGATTGTGACCACGTGACTTTTTCATCTGTCACGGATGACAAAGTTTCCGGTGGAATGCCCCGTCCCTCATCACACAATCCTGACCTTTTGTTCACGTGCTGGTTAACAACTATACCTCACGGTGTACATGAATTGAATTTGAACACACTTGGACTTTGTACGTTTGTAATTTGATGTTTAACCTCACATCCCACGGCGATGCCGTTAGTAGCGAGCATTCAGGGAGGGCTTGAGTGTCTTACTGCACTTGATCGAATCGATTTCCTCTGTTATAAACATCCCACGCAACCGACGGAAGTTGTCAAGTTAAACCAATATGGAAAATAGCTATTCACTTCAAAAAGACACCATATTGCATTTATGTAAGAAACAGGAACATGTTTTTAACAAAAAAAAATTGTGCAATCGGAAAGAGTGTGCCCCGTTGATGCTTACGTATGTTCGCATGCACGTACACCGGAAAACAAGTTGACATCGGGAACACAACGTCAAATTCCATAGGTCATGTCCGACAAAGAAGCTTAACTCAGGAAACGCAGTGACGTTCATTCTTGTTGGGGACGGAGTCACGACATGCGTTACTTCATCATCCTTTTGGGAACTCATACGCCATTCAAGCTTTTGTAACGGTCATGTTCGGGTACCATTAGATTTTCCTCTGACAACGGGATAGTGGTAAACATCATGTTGTGCCATATACAACCAAAAAGTCATTTATTAAAAGGAATATTTAGAATAAGAATTGCAATAGTTGGCACTTCATTTTAGCCTTGATCTCTTTTGAATTGTCATCCCCATCAATTCCAAAAATATTTAACCCTTTAACTCCCATGAGTGACCAAGAGAGAATTTTCTCCTTACGATATCGATACAATATCAACCAGATGAGTGATGAGAATAAAGAAAAATATCAATTTGGGGATAATAAATTGACCCAATACAAAATTCTCTGAAATAACATTATTAGAATTGTATAGTTGACAGTAAGGAGAATGACAAATTTGAACCGGGAGTTAAAGGGTTAAATGATTCTCGACAATGAAAACACTCGGAAGCCACTCCCTTTCACAAGCTTTCACAAAAAAACATAGTAAAACATAACACGGTGGGTTCTAAATGTATTCTACACGCTTCCCACAAAAGCCTTCACGCACATTGTGCTCCAAATGTTTTCCTCTCCTTTAGGCAAGTACATCTCAAACCCAAACTTGCCACGAACAACTTTCCCGCAGTCGAATCGACTCTTATGGTCACGTTTTACAACACCAGATTCTCTGCATTAATTTTTCCTTCCAGTACATTCACACTGAGCACGATGCACTTCACAAATATCCACACTCTCACTAGCAAATAACGTTGATTTTCGACATAATCTTTTAGAAAAAAATATTTTTGTATGAGCAATCGCTCTTGTTCATTTCCCTCAAGAGACGTGCAGAGTTGAGCATTTCGCGATCGAACCAATCGCTTCAAGCACTTTCCATTGCCCCGGAAGTGGCTTTAATATTATTATCCTTCACTCGAGTGTTTTCAGCAATACCGTTAAAAAGAAAATGCTTCCCCTTCGATTTGGGCTCCATGTTGTTTACACCCAGCCAGCCCCTTTGAAAAAGACTTAATAAAAGATCCCAGAACTAGGAATTTACGACGTTTAATCTACAGACAAGGACTTAAACCAAGCTGGGCTAAAAAACTGAATCCCAGCTTGAAAAAAATGAAAAACGAAAAAGAATCTTATTAAGTGTAAGTCCTCTCTTTGAGGCAAACTTTATAAGCCGGATGAAAACATCAGTACCCTGCCCATAGCCACCGTACAGTCTGTGGATAATATTTGGCGCAGATCAGTCTCAGCTTGACGACATTCAGGCCCCTTAAAGACGTATCTGGATATATTGGAAAACGGAATTTTTCCTCCGTTTTTAAAACAAAACATTTGGACAGATGACGAATTGGAGATCAAGCTACTGAACTTGAATTTAGCTGTAATAATAATGACATACGTTCACTACCCGCCATATTGATTTTCACTTAGGAAACGTGAACCAGGTTAAAGTAGACTAGATCAATGATGACACCATCTTATCCGAAATCCTCCGCTTTTGTTCGTCCAAAAAGTTCCTCTTCGGGAACCGGATTTAAAATCCTTCGTTTAAGATGCCCGAAAACGCCATGTGAATGTGAACGGAAGACTCCAAACGAGAAAAAAGGAACCGATTTTAAAAAGTATCGTGTGGAGAAGGCCTCACTCAACTCACTATGGAGCCAGTGACCATTGTTTCAAATTCATGTTCTCATTGTTCATCTTGAGGTCCTCCGAAGTAAACTAAAAATAAACGCAGCTATTTTTTCATAAGCAACAAACATCAAAGCTGCAGTTGCAACAGTTTGAAGCAACTTAGCCTCTAGTCCTTTATAAAGTCCTTTAAAGCCTTGTTCCCTGCAAAACAAACAAAGTCGCACTTCACAACTAGTTGTTACTCAACGTTGTAATCACAAACAAGCACTGCTGTGTAAAACCCACCACAACTGGAACAAATGAAGTCAAAACAAAGTGTCATACCTCACAAGTCTCGCCAAAAGAGACAGGATGTCTGCCTTTCCACTTGGCGCCTTGATTCCAGACTAAAAATAAAAGTATCTTCAGTTAGCATACATAACAACAAGAAAAATGGCACACAAAATATTAAGCCTGTCCCGTAATGTTTCAAGGAATAGCGCGTATAATATTGGGGAAAGATGTTTACTGTCTTGTCACGTGCGTGGGACGAAGAAAAAATTCTGAGTTCCTATGAGGAATCGAACCTCGGACCTCTCAGAAACAGAGACTCTATATGGTGGGCAAAGCTTATTAAGAAGTTCTTATATGACACGCGTCCTGTATACTGCTAGGATCAGCAATGTCGATAGCGTCGTATTTTGTATATAGATTAAGAAAGATGGTAAGTTTTAAGCTTAGTAAAGAAATAGAGAACGATGTTTTTCGTCATGTCATGAGCGTAGGACAAACAAAAAATTCTTAGTCCACACGAGGAATCGAACTTCAGACCTTCGGATTCCGTGCCCAGATACTCTCCCTTCAGCCATAGAGACTTAATGGTAGGCAAGGCCCACTACGAAGTTCACAGAATATTGCTACTGGTCTCCCGGCTTCCACAACGACGCAAGCCGATGGACCCTGCTTTGCTTCTGTTCATCGTGTGTGGGCTACGTAAGCAGCTCCCCTTGAAACTGCTCACAGACACCACACTACATACATTGTAACACTTACTCGCTGCTTGCACTGAGCCACTTGGAGTGGATAGGTAAGAATAGTAGCCACAGCTTTAGCAATTGCGCCTACAGCAAAATATTGTCTCTTTTTAAGAGTCTGAAAGTAAAACATGAGTCTTAGAACAACCGCACAGCAGATCTGTACTAACTAGAGACAAAAAGTTTAAGTGATGTTTACTTATCGCGGAAAAAGCAATTTTTGTTTACAAATCTGTTGTTTCACCTCACGCATCTTCCCAACTATGTCATTACGGTTCTGATGATTGTTTTCTGAGCATGTACATTATCCATCGAAGTTCAGTAAAATGCTTTAAAATTTTCACTGTGTTTACATGAATCTGTCACACCCACCCCGCTTAATTTATAATGGTCTTACAGGTCATAGGATTTTCGTCAGATTCAAGGTGTGAATGTAATAAATGGCTTGCCTAACACTGTTCAGGAGCAGAGCCACACGATCAATATCACATGGTAGTAATTCAACCTCCAAAAATAAAAAAGACTATAGTTGATAGCCTAATACTTTACCAAAGATGCAATAGACTGTGTACAATAACAGAAAATGAAACTGAAGACGATTTAGTGATCGTGTAGTCTGATCGTCTCGATAACAGTAAAAAGGACTGCTCAGGCAAAATCGTTTTTAAAGACACGGATGGCAGCTGGAAGTTAAATGTTCTCATTCCTAGTGCTCACTACAACTTTATGCTCAGCACAATTTGGTTTGAGGTGCTAAAAAAACGACCTTACGGTAGATACCTTGGCATTAAAGCGCTACAATTAGTCTTATTCTACTTCTGGTTGCCGTCCGAGTCTGAAAAACGTCTCTGCTGACGTTCTCGCAGGACTGACGTTTTGACAACCCTGGCGAACTCAATGACAGAGTCAGTTTCAAAACAACATGGTCACTGCGTAATGAAACAACCGAACAAAATATACAATATATAGTAATTGCTTGTAAAGATGGATTCCCTTTTCAATTGTCGTCTCTTGTCGGTAAAATAATTAGCATTTCAGGCTCCACATCAGCAAGGGACAGAAAGTGTACATTATAATAAAATGTCACTGTAGCTGATGGAGACTGAAGGGAAATTTTTTTGTTATCTGCCGAGTACTAGAAAGATCCATCACTCACTTAACATTCCACCTTGTTCTCTCAACTTGTTTCCTTTCTTACTAACAAGACTGTAAACTATGTCTCTATCTTTTATCCATAACCCCCAATAAAAAAACATATGATATACATAATTGAAAAAATGCAAAGATGATGTTGTATGTGCACTGACCTTGTTATCTTCAGTCATCAAAAACTTCTTTATACCCTCATACACCATAAATTGAATAGCTGGATTACCAGCTAAAACAAGGGATGGCCCTGTACCGCTCCAAAGGGACATCACTCCTTCTTCTTTGCAAATCCTTTTCAATCCATCTGTAAACCAACATATCAAAGCATCATTTATGTGCATATCAGTCCTACTAGTAAAGCTACAAAATTAATGTTGCTTGCGTAAAAGGCCAGGGCAATACCAAGGACGCAAAACCATATTCAGAAAATGTTAATTAAAAAAGTCATGAAAAACCAATATTAAAGAAGTGAAATTAAAAGATAAGTTCTTTGGCACTTGGTCTTACAAAGATCAAAACAAACAAAGATTTTCATTTTAACAACAAGAACAGCGAGAATCAGCGAGACACTCAACCACAATGTCTGGGTCCAAATTTTAAGTCTACTGGTTTGCCATCAGCTCTTGTGCCAATAGCTCTGAGTCAATAGAAATCAGTTTTCATTTGAACATGTAGCTCAGAACAACCCAATGGAATTTTTCTACCATTTTCATTTACCCTCACTCAATACATTTTTCAATTTATTGTTAATAAAGGTGTAACAGTTCATTAAAAATGCACTGTAAGTCTACCCTCTACATCTAAACAAGTTGGGCAAAGCAGTTATAATAAATTAAGTTGTACCCATATCTGTATTGGTTTCGCATTGAAAGAATAGCCACACAACTTTTTCAGTCCAAGCAATGATGTTTTTAAAACCTCACTAACTTAGCCCATAAAGAATGTCATGATACTCAAAACGAGGTAAAAAAAAATTCTTGCTTTCAAAGCAAAGTTTTGCTATTTGTTTGCTTGCTCAACCCAGGTAATTTTTGGATGCAGTCACCTCTGGTAAACTACTTTGCATAGACTATGAACAATGTACTTACCAATAATTCCTTTGTATTTTGCTGTTTTTGAACATTCAATTTCCTGAGTCCTAAATTTTGCTCCTTGTAATTTTAAGCGGGTATTTACAACCCATAGGGGCGTTGTCATAAGAACATTTACAATTCCTGAAAAAGGAAGCAGTAAATATTAATATGGTAGCAGCCTGTACATCAAGAATATGCTTTGGTTCACATTTATCACCAAATAACAAGAGAGGCAGTGAAACTCTGCAAAAAAAAAACCTTAAAGAAATGTGTTGTGTAAATTACCAAAGACTGACTGAGCCATAGAGCAAATAAAGGACACATCTGGAGGAAGACTGCACATCAAAAGCCAGATCATGATTATGCTAAAAAAATTATCCAGATCAAACTTAGTTCAGTTTACGTAAAAAAGTGTGTCAACTTTGTCAGTTGACACAATCCACATCCAAGTTTTATTCATAAGATTGTTACATTTGGTGGCATGCAGGATGAGACTTAAAATCAAGGTGGGGTGTGGGGTACAACTGACTGGTGTTTGGAATCAGTTCATTCCAAGTTTACCAAAAACCCTGACCTTCAAAAGGATCTTGTGACTCATAGTGCACTTCACTCAGTTTATGATAAAAAAAGGGGGGGAGCTAATTGTAAGCTAATTAAGACAAATACATTGTGGTTGAGTAAACATAGTTTTCAGTTGGCTGTTATCTACAAGCAGTCCCTCCTTTTTTCCACAGTCCATCTTGAAAGTAAAATGAACAAAAGTGAAAAGAATGTTTGTGGGTTGCGCTAAACTCCTTTTTGTGCACCTCACTGCCAGAGTTCTGCATGGTGCATTTTCATCAATTTTTTTCTGCACTTTTTTTTC
>NC_142679.1:10103795-10163795 GCF_964200805.1 Pocillopora damicornis | reverse complement strand
CCCTCTCCCCCATCCCCAAAGAAAAAAAATGGCTGCAAAAATAAGCACAAACATTCCTCAAATAAGTGCCCCCTCTCTATCTGCCAACAAGTTTTGAAAGTGTCCACTCCCTTTAAGTTGTAAGTTCTTCCTTCCCTCTCCCTCTGTTGACAGGTGGTCACATTTGCCACAGCAGTGTGTAATTATAGTATTGAAGTATTAGATTTACACATTCAAAACATGCCTTTTTCATATTATAGCATGTTGAGTGAGCAAAAAGATTACTATCTGTGATAAAAATGAAACCTAGAGATCAACTTTGTTTATTCATACCCAGTTTTTTTGGTTTTTTGTTTTCAAACCTACATCATCAAATTGCTGCAAAACAATCATATCTGAACAGTTCGTGAAATATCAAGTACCTTCCCTGCTCTAAACTACTACCATGTATACACACCTTTCCACCCACTTTTCATTGAATTTTAAGTTTATGTCTGCAGCACTTATTAAAGGTTCAAGGTATTTCAGCAAGTTTCAGTTTTAAGTAAACAGTTACACCCACTTATGTAAGAGCTGAAATTGTATCAACCTTATATCCTCTAAGAGTTTTTATAACATACTATTTTCCCTCCCTTTATATTTGAGTAACCCACCCCTAATTCCAGAGCCACAAAAGAATAACCAACCTTGAAGTCTGGTTCTTGCAGTATCTAATGGAAAGAACACTGTCATAGCTGTCACACTTCCCTGTTTAAATAAAATACTATTCAGTTCATCATTGTATAGTGGTAGGTTAGGCTTTGTACCATTAACCCTGAATAATTTTTTTTTACCACATTCACATATGTCTGCTAGAGTAAAAAGAATACTAGTCCCTGGAGAAAGATCACTTGCAACAGGTTGGTTGTCTAAGTAGCTTTTTTCACTCCTTGTATGTAGTGTTAGGTTTCTTTTAAGGAATAGTCAGAGCAATCAGTCATTATGCTGTTTGTTACCAAAAAGTAATTAATAGGAGATTTTTGCTTTCAGAGAATCTGTTCTACCTTTCCACTCAGGTATGGTAGTTTCACCATAGCTAGGACATTTCCAGCTGATCACTAAGCTGGGGAAAGGGGATATGGACAAAATTTCCCCACTATACAAGTGCAAATCTGTAGAATTGTCACCACTATGAAGTAACATATCAATCAATTCAAAGCCTCAAAATCCCCCTCCCCAGACTTTGAAGATTGGGTTGTTCAAATTCCAGCCACCACCACCCCCCCCCCTCCCCAGTAGGTTACTTAAGGGGGGGTTGAAGCTGCCAATTGCCTTTTGAGAACCTCTGTAGCACAATGTTGATGGATTCTTGCTCGATGGTTCACGTCTTAAAGGTAATAAAAAACTATGAAAGGGTCGACATTAAAATTTCCTTTATTGCATGCGAAAATATACGCGGATATTTGTCCTCAGACATCACCTGATCTGGGAAGTAACCGAAATAACCTGTGATTCGCATCATTCTTCGCATCCTTAGAATATTCAAGCATTTTTAAACCGAATGGGCCCTATCATACAATCACAAAAAGTGTGTCTACATTCAGTGCGGACGAAAACACATATGCTGTCACAAGTTAGTTAGTTAATGTGTATGATGTACTCACCACTGCGCCGGCAAGAGCGTGCACAAAGTTCTTGTGGGAGAATAACATTTTGAGTGTAACAGGTAGATCCAATGCCGGTAAAATAGGAACCATATCATTGAAGCTTACAGTTTTGGAAAACAAGGTCATTTTTGCTTATAAAATATGTCTGCAATTAAACATTCATTCAAAGAATTTGTTTCGGAGGTTGCGTAATGGTGAATAGCCGAGTTACGAACTTAGAGCCGATAATGTTTTTGGTCAGCACTAACGCTTAAACTTGGCTACCAAGCTCTAAAATGACGTCATTTAAAAATATAGCAAAGGCGAAAATTGTGACGAATTCTTAAAGCGATAGCGAGAAGTATGTCTTTGAACAAAGTTGTTTGCTCAAATGGGCGGCTTACTCTTCATGGAGACTAGTAAGTAAACTTAATCACATTTAAACTTGGGCGCTAGTCTGTTGTAGAGATGGATTTTGGACAATATACGTTGTCTTTTATCAGTGTGATATACCATCAAGATGGCGTCGAGTTTGCTCTGGAAGGCGGTGAAATCCCTGGTTATTTGAAAGGCTCAAAGAAAGGAAATATCTTCATTACCATTCAGAAAGTAAGTTCTAAAAGATCATATATTTGATTTATTTTACATACACAGCCATCCATCATAGGGGACTTACGTTGCAACCGATTTTGATTAATGCAACTGTTTGAAACATGTACGTACTGTCAAGTTTCGCAATGGTGATTGCAAGCGGGTAGTCGTAAGCTTGCTGGCTTAAGTATAATCTACATACTGGTTGAACTCATTATTTGTTATTTGTTTAAATAGAGCCTGAAAATTAGCAAACCTCGTTGCACTAAGTTATTAAGGTATTCAGTCAATGTTATTGATAATCAATCTCAATCGATATCGATCAATACTAGATGTTAATATATATCACACATGTGAATAGTTCTTTTAGCGTATGCTGATTGGCCAGTTCGGAACTATTTACCTCCACGCAGCTAATGAGAAAAAGTCTCTGTTCAAGAGTTCAATTCTGACCATTTTCAGTTTATTGAAAGAAATACACTTTACACTCATGGGGTGATGAGGTGTTTTTGTTGTTGGGTTTTGGTACTTTTTAAATCAACTCTTTCCTTTGCTGTTTGTATTTACATAGTGTTATCATCTTTCAGATCATATTTGCCCCTACAACTGGATGCAATTATGGTTCATTTTCAATGAATTTCCATAGTATTCGAAATGTGGAGGTTAGCTTTTCTGGATACTATTCTTGTTATTTTATGATGAAAAAGTCATAACATGGTAATTTTAAAATATTTTAGATAGCATCAATCTCCATGACAACACAGAGGTACTCATTGAGTTTTTTAGCTCAATCTTCTTTGTCTTTTGTGAGATTTACTCATTTCAGTATGTGCTTATCTGGAAACATAAAAAATGTATTTTTACAGAAGGCTTAATGAAGCTCTCAAACAACTAATGCTCTGTTAAATACTTTTAAGGTCAAGCAACCCATGTTTGGTGCAAATTTTGTGAAGGGGGATGTAATTTCTGAGGCAGATGGTAAGTAAAGAGTAACCTGTTCTAAATCATACTAAAAAACAGCTAAACAGTCAAACTTAGGGAAGTGTTGGGGTAAAACAAGCTCTTTTTGGTGGATAATTGAGTTACCAGCTTCAAAGTATGGAAGATACTTGAAGTTCTACCTCAATTTTGTCCTGAAATTTTTCTTATTTCTTTTCAGGTGGTTGGCATGGTAGAGGAACTTTCAAAGTAACCTTCAATAGTGGTGGAGCTATAGAATTTGCTGAACACTTCAGAGTTGCTGTTGCTAGTGGTGAGTAAATTAATTACACAGGGTTTCAATAGAACCTGTTCACTGGTGGTCAACTACCACTCAAACAATGAGTTTGATAAAACTTGCTTGATAAAAATTTTAGAAAAATTTCTTTACCGAGGCAGAGTATATATATTTTATGGGTGTAAAATTTTTATGAAAATGCATGTTTATTTTACTGAACTACAAGTAAATGTTTCTGTAGTCCGTAGGCCTGGGTCACACCCTCCACCACAGGCACCTGGGCAGCCAGTGATGATGAATGGAGGCAACATCTACAACAATATGTACCCAGCTCAATCTGGCTATTATGGAGCCCCTGGGCAGGCATTCTACCCAACTCCGCAACCTGCAGGATATGCTGTCTATCTACCTCCAGGTACAGTCTTGTTACTGTTTGTCCTATATGGAAATTTAAACCATAACTATTTTTTAGTTTTGGTGCTTAGAATTGAATGACATGGCTACCTTTTAAAAATAAGAAACTCAGTCTACATGTAATTAGATATTCCAACAGGGCTGTACAGGGATTGAGAAGAAATTCTTCCCTATCATTTTTCCAAGCCAGTAAGTCTTTGAATTTGGTTTGAATGTGGGTAATGAAAATTTATGGAAATTACTGCGATAAATCTCCTGAAAACTACATTGCCAAAAAAATGATTGAGTGATTAACATAAAAAATAAGTCCTGAAAAAGATCATAAAAAGTTGTGGAATTTTCTAACTGTTGGGCTTTCAGTGTCAATTCAAATATTTAGTTGGAGTGTAATTTTAGCATCTTTCAGGGCCATGACTCAAATGGGACAAAATTTGAACCGTTTTTTCAAGTGTGGCATGTGTGATGCAAAAAACTGATTTTATTTGACAAAAATTGTTTGTGTGCTACAGATGTGTTCTCCCTTTGTGAAAATCTTTCTGTGACAGCAAATTCCAAGATTTCTTGGTTTAAGGTTACTCCCTACCTTCGGAGGCCAAGAAAATAGTTTTTTCTTTTATTTCATTCAACAGAATTCAAACATTTAACCTAACATTCCCATTAAAAAATTCTGAAATCTTTAAAAGCACCAGAGTTATTTAGAAAAATGTATTTTCAAATAAAAGTTAATGAATCAGGAAGGTGTCATAATCTTGTACCTGAAAAATTTTTGCTCATGAAAAAGTTAAAAGTGAAAGAAAGTCCAGTTAAAAAAAAAAAATAAAAAAAAAAAAAAAAAAAAAAAAACAGGCCCAAAGAAGAGAGAAAGAGTACCATTCTGTAACAAAAAGAAAAATCCGTCGTGAAAGTGACTGGTACTGGCAGAACTCCATGCTGGTGTCCAGATTTGAACAAAGAAGTCCCTGTCAAACCTTAATTTGTCAAACATAATGTAAGAAACTAGGTTTCTTTTTATTTATGCAAGTACTCACTGTGATACAAAGCATTTACAATTGCCCTGAATTGTAATTTTGAAAGCTGCATGTTGATTTGTTGTCTTGCTTCTCAGTGCATTTCTGGTTTTCCATTTTTGCCGTAGGTTTTTCCTTTGTCTTTGGCAACTTTACCCCCTTTTGTATTGTCCTCCTCAATGCTCCACTGAACAATTAAGATAAAAAAGACCTGTCTGCAATGGTTTACTTCTCCCAGGAAATCTTGATCCATCATCAGTGGTGTCAGAAGGTCCCATTATCCCATTGGTTTGCAGTTTCAGGGGGGCAAGATAATCTCCTGGGGTGGCATGAGTTGTTCGCAAGCCTTTTTGAGCTAAAATCTTGTATTTGATTTTGGGACCAATACATCTGCTTTGAGTGAGTTTATTCGGTATTTAGATTTGACCAATTTTGGTCATATTTTGCCAGAACATTCCAGGAACAATGACAAATTAAAGGGTGTTGGGAAATATTGATATTTGAAATATTTTTCCTGTGGCATCCATTTATGCAAAATGCCTGGCATATTTTTAGCTACACCTACTTAAGATACCAATATCTAAACAACCAATCAGACTATTGAAAAAGCTAGACACCCTTCTGTTGATTGATACCTGGTGATTAAGACTGCAGCCATTTTGCTTGTACTACGGTCTCTAACACCCAATAAATTCAATAAAAGAACCCACGGTCATTTCACACTTTACTCCTGACACTTCCTTAAAAACTCGCTTTATATATATTGTAAACTGCAGTTATTAGCCTTTCTTCAGATATATTGTGTGTGAGGATTTTATTGAAACTAACGCATATACAAATTTTCTCCCGAAGAACACCTGCAAAGGTGTTAAAGTGGTTTATAACAGCTGTATTTTTTGTGAGAGAGAACCATATCAACCCAAACACCTGATTGCCAAAAGCAGCTCTTTTTCTCTGTGACAGGACAGGGGTTACACTCAGAGGGGTTATTCATGACTAGTTTTGCAATAAAGTTAGGATTTACAGCACTGTAGCTCTACATGCAGTGGTGGATCCTTAAGCAAAAGGAAGGGATATCTTATGTGGTCTCCAAGAATTTGGTTCAGCCACAG
The DNA here is from genome assembly GCF_964200805.1 of Pocillopora damicornis. Lineage (NCBI taxonomy): Eukaryota > Metazoa > Cnidaria > Anthozoa > Scleractinia > Pocilloporidae > Pocillopora > Pocillopora damicornis. The sequence goes on along the minus strand of NC_142679.1, from coordinate 10,157,851 downwards.
TATTTTGTATTTTTCTCTTCTTTTGAGACACCTCTATCATACAGGGTAGCTGTACAATAACTAAAATAAAATGGAGTCCCAGGTTTCTTGTTACGGACATGTTTCCCATACAGAAATGTGACAAGCCACATTCTAATTCTGACTTACTTTTATTTTAGGTGGTGTAATGAGTCAGCCACCACCATACCAGCCTCATGTAAGTTTCTGTTTCTGTGAGGCTTTAATCAGATTTTAATTCAAGAATAATGACAGCTACTTTTATTATTTAGCTATATCTTTAACAGCTTTATGAGATTACTGAATCATTGCAATGCAGTGAGACTTGGACACAATAAACCCTTGAAGACTGAATTTGGAAGTTTCTAGCACTCCAAGATGTAATCTTAACAAGACCTAGCAAGCCTATCTCCTTCCCAAAAGTTGCTATCATTCAAACTTGTTATTTAAGCTTGAAGTTAATCACTGTTTGACTTTTCTTCAGGAAAATCCCCCACCATACCCAGGACAGGCTCCACCCTCTGCACCCCCTCCTACTGATGGCAGTTTTAACTATTCATTTGGAGGTTAGTGGTCTCTGAGTCTGAATAGCATCACTGCTAGGCGTTGATTCAAATGTAATTGGATACAGTATTCACATGTACATTTATACTTGCCCCTGAATAATTTCAACATTTTTCCAAACATGTTCATGTCTTAAGAAAGCCCCACAATAAATAAAAATCAGCATATTAAGAGGGAAATCAGAAGGCATTAAGTGGTGCAGATCTGGATTTGAGTGAAAATAGTGGCAGATCAATGGATTTGGCCATCACTTGGCATGTATCACTAGATTTTTAAAATATGCTCTTTCATTTAGTTCCCTAGACTTTATTTTGGGGTAAATAATACAATGTATGTACTATGGGGTGGAAATTTGTTTCTTTTGATGATCTAAATTTTTGCAGCAGCCTTGGTTTGTAGTCTCACAAATTGCCTTTGCTTCTGTAAAATAAGTTTTGGAACTTTTGCGGTGTGTGTTTCCAAGAGAATACAAACTGGAGGAAGGGATTGGAAGGTACCTTATTAGGCCATGTCAATATACCCCTGTACAACTCTGTACCAGCAGAGTAACAAGTGTGGTGTTAATTTTGGGTGTTTTCCATGAAGTCCCATCAAATCTACTACAGAGCCGTTTTCTCATCACTTACTTTTGTGTGAATTTTTTTTATCTTCAGTCATTGTCTGATTGCATTAAGTGGTATGCTTTGTGTAAATAGAGCAAATAGTGACATAACCTGTGTTGTACATATTATGATACCTTTAACAGATGCAAAAGCAAGAGAGGTTTACAGCACTGGACAAAACGTATATGTACCAGCCCCTCAGGTATGTGAAGTGAGGATAACCTCTTGAATATCGGAAAATTCCTCATTTTTATTTCACACAAAAACAAAAAAGGAAGGCATTCTATCGATAAATCTCTATCTGTTGGATAGCGTAGTACGTTTTGTTAACACTTATCCGCTGGGTGGCGAAGTATCCGTTAGATCGCTTATACCAAACTTTGAACAATTGTGCGCTTGCTAGCAACTTAGGTATATATATTTTTCTTTTTTTATAGCCTCCACCTCCCTATGCGCCACCCCCTTATACTGACAAGAAGAATGATTAACTGTAGATAATGCAGTCATGGAACAGAATATGCGATGAAGTCCAATAAAGTAACTTAAGTTTTGATGGTAAGAACCACAGGTCATGACCCAGCCACTCACGAGGATCGTGCAACTGTAATTTATGTTAATCATCATTCTAATTGATAAATGAATTCTTCTGAATTTGCTAAATACTGTAGAAATGAATGAGGTAGTCAGATTGTTGATCGATAAGGTATATAGTCTAATAAGGTAAATAGTCCGAAGTACTTTAATCTAGTCTTTAGGGAAATTTATCCTTCTTATCATAAAAGTTAAATAAAAAGTGACAACACATAATGTAAAATAGTGATGCAAAGGAGCGCTTTTGACTGTCGTAAAATCTGGATCAGAGTACGTGGTCACATTAGCTAAACGGAATAAAGGAAAATGACAAAAAAACTCAAATTTAATAACATGTTATATACAGTACTTCAAGCACAGGAAAGCGCGAGTGATTATGTCTTTGTTGGCTTTAGCTTGAATCACTTTGCTGAGATGGTGGTGTGAGTTTTTGAGATTGTCACTCTACTCCTGTCTCCAAGTACAGTTTTTGCTACGTTAGGTAAAAGGAACACAGGTATCACTAGTTCGCAGCGTTCGGAGAGGTTTATCACTTTTGAGATCCCAGGAGACTGTGGTGCAGCACTTTAAATGACACAGTTATGAATGGTGTTTGAAAGAGAGAGTAGAGAACTTACTTGAATTTCTTGACTTGGGTAAATTCCACATTAGAAGATTAAATGTTGAGGTTTTAAACCTTGTGATTTCAAGCTTAATTCGCAGTTAGTGGTTGCCAAGTTTATGTAGATTGCTATTTGCCCGTGAAGCAATAATCACATTGAGTTGAAGAAACTGACGAAGAAGCTTCTGATAGGAAAAATACGTAATATTTTGGTTGAAGTCTTCGTAATTTTTTTTTGTCAGTTTTCAATGGCTGTAAGATTTTTCCCGTCTGGCTTGTAAAATGAAACACTTCCTCCATTGTTTGTTTAGTTTATAGATGTCGGTTTCTAAATTAACCTGGCGCAATACCCTCATACACAATTTAATACCTTGAACAATATCAGAGTCGTGAGCTCACCGAAGCACAAACTAACCCAAACTTCCCCGTGGCTTCGACACGAGAAATGTGAACATTTCTTCTTTGTAAGAAAAAAGTGCTCCTGAAACCGGATGATTTTTGTCTCCACAATTAAATGGTATGCATTGAAACTCCTACTCGCCGCGTTTTTAATTCAGAAGAGAAACAAGTTCCCACTCGACGGTTGTCCTGAACTCAAGGTGTAGTTTATATCGCTGGCAGCGCCCATGGGTAGTGTGAAGCAAATCCTGTGTTCTGATTGGCCACGCATCGGCTTGGATCCTGCGCAAAGTGCTTGGAGCGGACATGAGAGGACGTAGGTTTTAGACATGAAGTCCCAAAAGGCGGTAGAGGACAGTGAAAACAAAGAAAACAAGCTACTCTCGTGGGTTTACTGTGCCAAAAACATAGTTGGCTTTCTTTCCCGGCGTTCGAAATAAACGTTTCATTCTTGATTACTATTAACGCAAAATCTTTTTGCGTTGACTAATCGAAATGTGTATCAAAATCCTTTTTTGACCAAGCCCGTCGGGTCAAGATGGTTGAATATTAGCCTCATCCTTTTTTGGCATCTATATGCATCAGTGCGCATAAAAGAGACTCGCTTGCTCAATTACGCATATACCGTGCGCGGTCTCACCGGTTCAAACTGCGTGCTTTTTCAAAGAACAGAAGCAAGGTAAGTTGCAGTAGGCTGACATTCTGACTTTTTTCCCAGACTCTGGATCTGACTCAAATTATACATTTATTATGGATCAGATTGACACACGGAACGAACATTTGTCAGTACGGAGGCTATTAATAATGACAAGAGTAGCGATAACTCTCTTGAAGCTGACACCCCCGTGGGTAAGATGAGGGAATCATGTGTTCTGATTGGCTAATAAGTAAGTCCGTCTTGCGTGCTTTGAACCCGTAGAAGAAAAAAATGCGTGGAACGGCGCAGAATTTTCGCGATTTTTGGACAGTGTCGACGATGGAGTCGCAAATTGTGGCAGAAGATGTCCATCTTAATTAAGTGAAAAAGAAATGTATAAAATGTATAGAAGCGAGAGGGGAAGGTATTTCAAAAGCTTTGGAGTAAAGATAAACTCATTCACCGGCTTTAAACCTGTGGTTTTGAGAACGCGGTTTTCAAAATACTTAAAAATGTTTTGTCCAACAAACAGAGACTTCCTCAAGGGATTTAAGAAGAAAGAGAATATACGGAGCATGTGTATTGCTAAAAGCTTAAACACGACACCTTTGGCAGCGAATATCTACCAGTAGTTGACAGACCAAATATGTGTATCTGAAGTATTTTTGCAAGGTTCGCTAATGCTTCCGAAGGGACCACAGTTTTAGCGCTGGTTGTTCTATAGGCGCCCAAAATACTGCGACACAGTGGCCGGGCTCGAGGCAAGAGGGCTCTGGAAATGAGAGTGGTAATATTACACAGAAACTACTAAAACACAGGCCGCCCCAAGCTCCAGCTGTGAGATGACCATCTTGCGAAATAAGATCCATGCTGAAATTATAAGAGTTTGTATGGGATTATTTCCGACCACTCCAAGAAATCAAAAACAATAAGTAGAATTCTCAATAAAAATACCTTGCCTTACTTCCACAGTGCATCTCTTGTTTTCTGATCGCTCTGTTGAAAAGAACCCATTTTAGCGAGTTATCCATTTCGAGGTTCACTACATTCTCAAGAAAAGCCGTTTCTTATTTACGAAGTAAGTTATGGTATTTTTATGGAAAATCTGACATTTTTTTAATTTCTTAGAGCAGTCTTAAATATTCCCATACAAACTCTTATAATTTCGCCGTGACTCCTATTACGCAAGATGATTATCTCACAGCTGGAGCTTGAGCTGCCTGTGGGCTTTTCTTATGTATGTAGTAAACCTGGCAGTCGTAAATATTCCCATACAAACTCTTATAATTTTGCCATGACTCTTATTTCACAAGATGATTAAGTTGAAGCTTGGGCGGACTGTGCTCAAGAAACAACCCATGAGCTACATGCGACTGATCTCCAAACAAAAAATGTTTGGTGAGTATTGCTCTAATACTATTTGCCATGATATGGCAAATAGACTTCCCTGAGTGAGCTGTGGGGTGTTGGCTGTGTGTGAGAAAACTATGAGCATCCTACTTCTAAATTAGGTGCCGACTAAACAATTGTGATGTAATTGAATTGTTGTTGGTTCTTTCTCAAGCTACAGATATGCTGCCTCAATGGGTATTTTTATCCTTGTAACACAGGGTTGTTTTTTTTTGGCATCTACGGGTACTGCAACACCATCTAAAAGTCTGCCACCCCACCAGTACAGAACAGTATAATATTATCGATGTATAATTATCATCTGACTCAAACCCTGTACGCTTCGAGCTGCTTGAAGACGATTATCAACCTGGAGGCAACATTGCCGACTTGTGAAATATAGAACTAGACTGAATCATTTCGATCAGCTAAATGCGAACCATTTTATTGACTGCAGACCCGAAAGAGGGCAACCGAGTGTAATGTGACATTATCAATGATGTAATAATTCACCAACTCAAACGCTGTAAGCTTTGAGCTGTTTGAAGGCAATCTGCTACTCAGAAGCAAAGTAGCACACTATCAAAATGAAGATTAAAAAGGATTCTTTAGACAGTTGTAAAGATATCTTGAAAATGTTGAAATTTCGCCGAGCAGATTGTTTTCGTGACCACAGAAGATGCATTGCGAAAGTGGACAACTAATTGTTATATGACGGCTGTCATGGTCATGGTTCATCAACTCAGCCCATGCAAACTTCGAGGGCAATTGAGAACAGTATGATATTATCGATGTATAATTTTTTCTTCACGCTTCGAGCTGTTTGAAGACGGTCATCAACCCAGAGGCAACATCGTGTACTGGTAAAACAAAGAATTAAACTGAATCCTTTGACCTTTGTTAAGACATTTTGAAGAAAGTGGCATTTCGGTCAACTTAATGCAACCTATTTTATCGACCACGTATTCGAAAGAGGATGATCAAGTATAACGTGACATTAATTATAATATAATGAGTCACTCAAACTCAAACGCTGTAAGCTTCAAGATGTTTGAAGACGATCAGCAAGTTGGAAGCAAAGTTTCATAATGATAACACGAACAGTAATAAGGATTCTTTAGACAGTTGTTAAGATCTTGAAAATGTTGACATTTCGCTGACCCTAGTGCGCATTGTATCAGCGACTACATGCAGACACGAAAGGTACGAAAAGCATTGCGAAAGAGGACAACAGAGTGTTGTATTGTTTAGACGCTGAGAAGTAGCTGACATTTTCAAGGATGATCGAAATGCGAATCAACAGAAAGTTGCCAGCTAAACATTGGCAACAACTTCAATTATATTATAACGAGTTCTCCAAATAGTAGGTCTCATTTTCCTGAAAGTTTTTAAAAAGCTAACAACTCGGGAGAGGAATACGCTTTCATTTGCAGTAATCTAAAATTAAAAACTCAAGAAAGCAGGGTGGGTTCGATTTACTACGGATATCCTATTGCATGACAAAAGGTGTCGTAATAGGCTCCTGTAATACTATGTTGAAATAAACTGTTTTATTTGTTGTTGACAGAAATAAAACTGGCAAACCTTAATTTAGAAATGACCTGACTTATATTCTTCCATGTCATTGGTTTGTTGAGGAACTTAGTTGCAGAGGAGTAAGTTTCATATTGCAAACCAAATCTGATTGGTTGACACAGTAACTTATATCCCAAAGAACTAATTAAAAATGTATTTGAGATCTGATTGGTTCATTCAAGAACTACGATACCTAAAATTTCAAGTACACATTAAAATGGTGAAGTACATATTTAAATGGGGATGTGTTTACCATATTTGTAATTTGTTTTTGTTTTTTTTTATTTGTGAATTGTGATTAAAGATGATAAGATCTTTCACATCCTTGTTCACAAAATTGTGTATTTAAACATGACCCTTGAACCATTTTGGTTTGCATGATGACTTTTGGGCTATTTTAGTGTTTTGAAAATGTACATATGGTTCTCAGCTGTGGTTAGGTTTTGACCAAGGTCTTACAGGAGATGGACTACATATGGCTTGATAAAAGTTGTAAAACAGACCAGTAATGGTTCTTGAACAAGTAATATAAGACACTGTGTCATCTTTTGTGGTGTAACACTGATCAAGACTAGAAAAAGTAAAATATTAATTCAAGATGGTTGCCTTAAATTTCTTGTGTATATGAAAGAGTTTTGAATATTACTCGTGGTGTGAAAAGCAAAATATTTTTAGTGACTGAGTTTTACAAAGGGTTGTAAGGGACCCTCTTTCCATAACTTCAGTAATGTTGCTCTTAAATCTGCTAGAATTAAAACAGGATTGGTTGCAAGAAGTGGCTTTATGACTGTCAATCCAGTCAAATGTTATAAACAAATAACAAAATGTAGCAAAGTATGATTTTATTATCCATATTCATGTGTACTTTCTAAAACAGAGAAAAAGGTCTTATGATATGTTATTTTCTTAATATAATGATTTATGGTGTAAGCCAGGCATAAGAAGTGGCAGTAAATGCTCAGGAAAAACATATGATAATTATATAACTTTTTTCAAGCCTTAGCATAGAAAAAATTTAGCACACATCATGAATTTAGATTTTGTAAAATTATAAATGCCTTGTGGCATAAATAATCATGATATTCATTTGGTACAGAAAAAGGACATTAAACTTTTAGCAGGATACTCATGGGTATGAAATGGGTTATAATTTTTTTTTAAAAATCTAATTAAAACTAAAAGAAGTGATATCTTTGCCTGATGTTACACAAAGGGAAAGAACCTCGTGTAAGAATTCTGATTAATGAGTGATTTAGAATTGCACCCAAAAGGGGGTAATCATGATCACTATAGACAAACTAATAGTTGTCAGTACATACTTGTTAAATATTTAAATTATGAGACAGTATTGCTATGTTACGGTGGAATGTTTTACAATTGTACACGTTTTGTTTTAGTATTTTTTCTTACTAAGTATTTGTAAGGCTAGTAATAGCTTTAATTGAATGACTCTGAAAAAGATTAATGAAACTTTAGATTCACCCCAAATCAATTCAAATTATTTATCTTAGAATAAGCTCTGGATGGATATGCAGTAACATGTGTTTCCCTCTCACTAAAGGTTCACCAGTTTAAGTGTTCTAGGATATTTCATTCAATGTACAATTGCTACCACACATCTCAGATTAAAAAAGTTTCATTGGAATACATGTTATCTCATGGATTAACTTAAACAGGGATACACTATTGCTCACGCTCTATTTAACTCACTCACTCACTTACTCATTCACTCTCACTCGCCTACTGATTCACTCACTCACTCACTCACTCGCTCATTCACTCACTCTCTCACTCACTCACTCACTCACTCACTCTCTCACTCACTCACTCACTCACTTACTCATTCACTCTCACTCGCCTTCTGATTCACTCACTCACTCACTCACTCGCTCATTCACTCACTCACTCACTCACTCACTCACTCACTCACTCACTCACTCACTCACTCACTCACTCACTCACTCACTCACTCACTCACTCACTCACTCACTCACTCACTCACTCACTCACTCACTCACTCACTCACTCACTCACTCACTCACTCACTCACTCACTCTCTCTCTCTCTCACTCACTCACTCACTCACTCACTCACCCTCTCACTCACTCACTCACCCTCTCGCTCGCTCACTCGGCAGTTGAAGGCACGTCCCGTTCCATTTCCATGGTGTCTGATTTGCCATCAACTGTAAAGCCACTATTTTTGAAAGGAGTGACCACGTTTCTTTTCGTGCAACAAATTAATTCCCCAAGATGCTTTCTAAACTTACTACTCTGTAGACTGTAAACGGTTGGGTTAATGCTGGAGTTGAAAACAATCAAAGCAGACGCAACAGCATGGTGAAATGGCTGTAAAGTGATAGTGCCAGTGAAACCTAAGAAGTAAATTAACAGCTCGGGGACCCAACACAGCACATACACAACTGTAACGAATATGACCATCTTGGTGACGCGTTTTCTGTATCGCAGTAGTGCACGCTGGGTACTTTCAGTTGTAGCGTTGTTCACAAACCAAAGACGATAAACCACCTTGGAATATAAAGCGGTCATGATGCTGATAGGGATAACACCTGCCACCACTGACCACCCAACAGTATATAGCTTAGCATAGGTTGGTTTGGAAAAGCTGTGTGCACAACCTTTGAATTCTTTGATGTATGTGGTAGCCAAAAATCCTGGGATTGCCCAAGTGAGAGATGCTATCCAGGAAAGAAGAGCGAGTACGACAATTTTTGTCTTTGTGAGTTTAATTTTCTGACTGTGGGGATGCAAAACAGCCCAGTAACGTTCAATTGATATGGCCACCAGCGAAAACACTGAAGCGACAGCACCAACCCACCCTGGTGTACCACCTGTTACTATCTTACAGAGCACTGCTCCTAACGTGCCTTGGGGGTGGGTGAAGGTTGGTGTTACTATGAATTGGATACCGATAAAAAAGGCGACCACTATGTCGGCGCTTGCAAGGTTTACGAGGAGGTAGTTGGTGGGTGTCTTCATAGACCTGTTACGTAGTACTACTAAGATCACTAAAGTGTTGCCAACCAGATTGAATATCACCAAAACTGAAAACAGCACTGAAAACCCAATGTACAGCGACGACAACATGTTCTTGACTTTCTTGATTTTGCTGCCTACGAAAAATAGATGTCAACAGGTTAAATAAGTCAGCTATCTTGGTCTCTTTACAAAAAAAGCATCGTGATAGCCGTAAGTCGATGAAATCGAAAAAGGAATCATGTTAAGGAATAACATTATATAGGTCATATAATCTTGAAGTTTAAGATCAAGGCGTGAGGAATGAACTTAATTGAATGTGATTTCTAAAGATACTTCTCAAAACAGGATGAGAATGTAAAACACCACGATCGTTTTTATCATACCCTCATTTAGTCGTAGCTTTATACCAATAGGATCGCGCGTACTTCCTCATTTGTTTTATGATAGCTTATTGGTGACATTTCATAAATTGCAATTTCCTGTTCCTGAATACATTTAACCCTCTCAAGTTGTGCACAAGGTTATTTGGGTTTAGAGGCGGATAAATCAGGATGGATGAATCTTTGTTGTTGCATGCATCGTCAACTAATCCAATGAGACTGCAGAGTATAATTGTAAAAATGAGTAGTGCGACTGTCAAACGAATTCTACAACTAGTCATTCGATACATCTGTTTTTATCCCTGTGTTTACAGGATAGCTTTGCCTAAGGTGTTACTTTGTGATATTTTGTGCACTGTTTCTCCACTACGCTCAGATTTCATTCAGTCCTCACTCTTCGACGCTTTGGGCAATTCTCTAGACAGATCAGCAAGAGGGAGAGTAAATGCTATGGTCTTTTTTGGCCAATTAGTGAAGCAAAGACTCAAGGAGCTGGAAACAGCAATTCACAGAGAGGATACTGTAATGAAGTTTAATATACATCAGCTGAGCTTCAACTTGAAGAAGAAAGAAGAAGACTTATGACATGGTGTTATAGGCAGATATATCAATCAAAAGGACGAACTTCAATCACTCTAAGTTTCCCTTATCATGGCCACATAATGCCACACTGAGTGTTTCAAGAACTCGATTGACGAACTGCAGGTAACCTTATATCAAAATGACTTTTACTGCACAGTGATCGGGCGAAAAATTTCAGATACCTGAAAAATGTCCTTTAATTTGACTTACTTCAGCGAATCAAATTTAAAGAGCCAATGTGGGAAACCTTAAGGTAAGAGACATACTCACCTCTTTATCACACGCCTGGAGCAATTGGGTTCAGAGAAGCAACAAGCAAAAATGGACATCTGCGAGGAAAACAGCCAACTTTTATGACCTTTAAACATCACGGAAAATCAAATCTTTTTTCACAAAAGATTTGCCCACAAGAAACAAAACATGAAATACGCCGCAATTACGGCTCTGGTTGTACAACATTGCGAAAATGCCACAAATACAACAACAATTCTTATAGTAATAATCAGATTAAGGTTCTCTATGAAACAATTAAATAGATTTTTATTACAAAGAAGAAAGAAAAATATAATCTTTTCAGTATCTGCCGCTGTTGTTGAGGTTCTATTTTACTTCATTAGAGGGATATCGGCGAAACAAAGAAATTTACTAGTGGAGTTATTGGATGAAAAAACAGGGTTACCGACAACTCTTGATTGTCACGGCTTAAAATTAAACATCATTATTGCAACTGATAGTGCTGGTTGAGTCGAAGTATATTTTCGCCCACATTACTTTCGATCGAACGAAACACCCATAGTTACATAAACATTCAATTTGTTTTTTCAGGTTAGCTACTAGTACAATAACTCTGATAATTACAGCTGTTTCCCTTTTCGCCATTCTAAGGTGTGATTTAGGTCAAATTGCCACCATTGAAGCGAAATGTTTTGCAAATGGTAAAATTATTTTTAATCAAAAATTATATCGTAGTTCAATTAAATAACCCGGCAGAGCTTTTTTGATAACTTGTCAGTAAGTTTTAATTCATTTTCCAATTTAAATTACTTTTCTTTTTTTTTTTTTTTTTTCAGTCTGACTGACATAGTTTATGATAAACCTGTATGGCTAGTTCTAGAGTGCGTCACAAGTCTAATAATCAATCAACAAAATTAGGAGCTTTTCCGGCGTTAATACGAATAGACATCTCGTTCTGCAATGAATTTACTAAAGGGAAGTTTCTCTCGTCTTAGCAGGTTAAATAAATCAAATTATTTACTTCGCTTTCACAATGCAATACCAACAGATATAAAGGTCCATACACAAGATAATTGACTGAACCGTTTTAAATTGCCGCGTTTTCCGTAGTGCGCTAAGTTGAAAACAGATCGTAATCAACTGTGCACATTTTGTCGGCTGAAGTTTTCTTTTGAAAGGAAAGCGCACGTTTGCCGGGCAAATAAATAATAACTTAACAAACGAAAGAGGATTTACACTTATAGTTATCCAAATATTCTATCACAAACCCGGCACAAAAAATTAATTTGGGTCTTATGATGTTGTCAAGGAAGCGTCAAAATACGACGTAAAACTATTTTTTCGAGGCGAGGTTAGACGTAAAGATTAAAAAAATCTTCGAGCTTGATATTTGAGCCATAAGCTGCAATTCACAAATGGTTCACTTTTAGGCTTCAGTGTTCTTTTAAGACTTATAAGGACTTAATTTGTGATGGAGAAAGGCAGCACAACGAACGTAATGCCAATAACTTGAATTGAAAGGGAAGGTCCAAATTGTTTCCACACACCATTTTGCATTATCCTGAAAATGCGAATCAGAGGCGTATCTTGGTATTTGGATAAAAACTGCCGCGGTAAAATGACTGCAATGAAATTGGGAGTGGGACAGCTATGATTTTCCTTTTGTTGCCCGTAAAGCAAAATGTAATTTAAGTTTATGATAGTTGTCTTAACTTAGAGGAAGGCGGCAGGTAGGTTGGGCTGTCCTTATGTTGCTTAGTACTGAATAGCTATTTTAACAAAAATTCTAGATACTCACACAAAGCTTGGTTGAACATCCGTTGTACACCTCGAGATGTTACCACAATACCGTCGCGCCAAACGTCCATGGAACACTCAAGTGGACTATGTATATGCTGCTTTATTTATACTTCGAAAAGAAAAGACGGAAACGTCGAAATCCAGCTCGTTCAGTAGACATTATCGTCATTACATCCTTGATTTGTTAAGATCCAATCGACCAAACCGGCGCGTGATCTCTTCAGGTGTGCCAATGATTTGTTTGGTAAACAACTCAGTCGCAATATCTTTTTTTCTTGTGATTGGCTGACGCAGGGGTTCAGCAATTAATAGAACTATTCGCCTAGCACAATGATGTACCCAGGAAGGAAGCTGTCTTTCAGTACTTTCGTTTCAAAACATGTCACGACTGGGGAAACTTTTACTAACAGAATTTACTATTACCTATTGTTTAAACACATATTTTAAAGAGAAGTAATGAGAATTCTTACTCGAACCTAAAGGAAACTTGAGTTTTGAATTAACATGTTCAAAAATATTTTCATATCGTAAACTATGTCAGCATTGTCAGAGACACGAAGAACAAAGCACAAATAGTTAGTTTTGGGTGAACAGTTCGCGCAAATTTATGTGTAATTTGATATGATCAGGTAGAATTAACTGCTAATTGGGCTGATAGGAACTGAACTCTGTACAAGGCTCTTCTCGGATAGTCTTGTATGTCGCCTTGTCACACACACAGCTTGTTGATTTCACCTAAGTTTGTGCATTCAAATGCTTATTCCCGATATGGGGAGAACAGAGGTCACCAGGAACAGAGCCCAACAGAAACAGAGTCTATTTTTCTTACTATCTTGCCTCTTTTTGTTTCCTTTTTCTCCCTTATAGGACATACGTCATGGTGAAATATGACGAGAATATTGGCCCGTTGTCTAAAAACGAATATATAAAAGGCACTATCTAGCTCTATCTCTCTCCACCCCTTTCCTCCCCCCCCCCCCACCACCCCACAGTGAGGAATGGCCTTTGCCATACGCGAAGCCTTTAAGTTAACTTAACTTTTATACTATCCACACTTATACACTTGATCATCTCTTCTACTCTTATTTCTCTCCCATTCATTAGCTCTATCGTTTATTGATGGCAAATTTAATTTACATACCTTGCCAACGTTTATTATTGCATTTCGCTTTTATGGACATGGATCGCGCACGAGAATATATCACACGTGATTCTTGTTCTTCGTTTGAAATTTAAACCGAGATAAACAAACGTTCTGATATTTTTACAAAAGAAGAGATAAGCTCGCTTGACTACAAAGCTCTACCACACCAAGAACGCGAAACTTTCAGCATCCTTCTTTGTAAACGTTCTGACGATGAAATGTCAGGGGCTTAACGAAGATTTTTTTTTTTTTGGCCATGGTCATTATCTATGATCATTATTTAAAATGATTGTGACAGTAACGATGTTTTAAATATAAACTTTTAGAATTAAGAATGTAGGTAAGATTAGTTAAGTGCAAAGCCGTGGGATCTATTGATTGGATGTACCACTCGATTATCACGTCTTCTACAGCGAATCAAAGACAAGAGATGTGTTCTGAACTGACTGCTTTGAAAACTATAGACAATAGGGTTAACACAAGAGTTAAACACAATAAGAGCGAAGGCAACTCCATGATGAATGGCCTGTAATGTAAATACACCAAGAAATCCAAGAAAGTAAATGATAAGTTCAGGTCCCCAGCAGAGTACATAAATGATTGTTACGGCTATAACCATTTTTGTAACTCGTTTTCTGTACCGCAGCATTGCCTTCTGAGTAGCTTCCGTGGCCTTTTCTTTAGTGAACCAAAGACGGTATATTATTTTATAATATAATGATCCCATTATTCCTATAGGTATTATACCGGCTACAAACGACCATCCGACTGTGTACATCTTAGCGTAAATCTCTTTTGGCCACTGATGTCCACACATTTGGGATTCTTTTATATAAGTAGTTATGAAGAAACCAGGACCAGCCCAAATGAGAGCTAGCGTCCAACTGACAAAAATGAACACCCTTAACCTGCCACTTGTAAGCTTGCCTCGATGACGGTGAGAGACAATGACAGCGTAGTAGCGCTCAATGGCGAGGCCAACTAAATTGAAGATAGAACATACTGCACCAACCCAACCCAGGGTTCCACCTGTTAAAAACTTGCAAAGAAATATTGCTGTCAATGGCTCAGCATCAGCAAGTGTTGGCTCCATGAGAAATTGGATGCTGGCAAAAATCGCCACAGTCATATCCGAAGCAGCCAAGTTTACAAGCAAGTAGTTGATTGGCCTTTGCATGGACTTGTTCAGGAGAACAACGAGAATGACCATAGCGTTACCGATAAGATTGATAGCAATCAGAATTGAGTAAGTAAGCGTTAGTCCAAAGAAAAGAGCGTCCCCCATCTTTGGAGTTCCTGGAAAACAGGGGAACATTACTTAATTGCACAGTGTGGAATAAATCATTTAATGATGAAGGACAAAGACATTCGTTACAGTGGCCCTAAAATGCTTTCGTGATGCCTGTATACCATTTCGTTGATGGATCGATACTACTCCGTATGTTCTCTTGAAAAAGTAGCCAATCATTTTTGACAATGTGTTGATCATTTCCTTACACACTTTTAGAAGGTGAAGTGAAGTCGGCAATGGAACTAAGTGGCTCACACAGCCGGAACATGTTTCGGTTTCCGTATCATTAGGCGACTATAGCTTTTGCTACTCCCACTGAATCGGGGTGCTAGTCTATCGCAGATTACCCCCAGCATTTACCCTGGTTCCCCTAACAAGTTGTCGGTACCAATTCATACTACTGAGGAGAGAAAGGCTCCTGTGAGGATAAAAGTAACTCCAGGAATACAACACAATGACCTGGTCAAGCTTTCCAACGCGGACTTTCCGACCCGGAATTCAGCGCAACAATAGTAAGGGCTACCGTGTCTCTCACTGAACACCCTTAATTTTAACTTTACGTGCCTGTACGTCAGAAATAAGTCTAATGACCCCTATCTTTTATTACTGAATTACAATCAATATATCAACAATCGTCTTGCAGTAACAGTTAATAACAACTCGTAATTGTTATGTGTTTGAGAAGTGATGAACTTGTCGAGAGTTGATAGGGAATTTTACGCATACCATTTTCAAAGAAAAGCAAATAAGTTTGGAAGCACAACTAACCCCTTAATCATATATGTTTATATTTGGCCGAACTAGCTTTTAAACCTTTAACAGTCTTTCTGCTCGTTCTACCATATCATCAAAGCTTTAGCAAAAAAAGCTGGTTTCACTCATCCCATCACGATGTGATTTTTGCAGCTCGAATTTTAGAGACCATTTCACCCCTCCTCTTACCTCTAATCTAAGTTCTAGATTTCGAAGCTCTCTTGTTTTTTAAAATGTGTTTGACCTAAAGCTTTTGAATTTATTATCGGAATCGTCGAGCAGTTCAGGCATGTAAGGTGATCATGGGCTATAATACCTCTGGGAAATTTTTGCATTTCATTTTTTTCGTTTGGTCGATGATACTGTCAGTTACAACACGAATTACTTCTCTTAAAGAAAACAAAATATCTTAGCAATTTAGGTCGTTAACCTCTAAAATATTCGCCAAGAACTGGGCGTAGGGAGGGTAAAATTTCTATTCATTTGACCAATCAAACGTATCGACGTGCTCTGGAAGGAATAAGTTTTTCCTGACGTCTTATTTACTGACCGTGAAAGACTTAAGAAATTGTTTTACACTGGAAGCTTGCTTTGCGGTTTACTTTGGTGACCAGAAGGTTGTTTCTGTGGTTACGAGATTACATCCTTGGAATTTGGTAACCATCCTCTTCTTTAGGTTGATTTACCATTTTACGATTAAGTTTTGAGTTTCTAAAAACAAAAAGCCACCGAGTGACATTAATTTGATGTCCTACAATTTCCAAAGAACCTAGCAATTTGTGCAATATGTACAATATGAGCTTAGTTTAGAAATGGGTATCAGTCTCATTACCTCCATCGACTGTAAAGCAAAAATAGTTCTAAAATTCTGCATTCATAAACAAACATGAACTCTCTACATTATTTAACCTGTTTCCAAAAACGTCATTGAACGATGACAATTGAATTTCGACCATGATATCGGCCCGGCCAAACGACGAGTAGTTGGTCGGGCCAAAAATAGCAAAGTTCGATGCAATTGCTTGCCCCTATTTTACTCCGTCATTTTTATTTACCCGGCGGTCAAGGAAAAGTCAAAGTCACGTAAACCTATAAATGGGATGAGCGACCGTCGTGGTGAAGTTAAGCTCTGCTGCAATTCCCACAAAGTATATACAACTGTCACCACTTGAGACATTTTGTAAGTTTTTCAGAATATCCTTAAAGTAAACTCATATTACAGTAGAGATCAGCTGAGACCATATTTAGAGAACTTCCATTTAAGAATAGTATCCTAAAATTTTAATACGACGAGAGTATGTCTATCAAAGGCGATAGATATTTTTAATACTTACGTTTTTCTGCAGGGATATGATGGAGAAGTCGTGTTCCCAACTACCTTTGCCTGAGAAAATCACAGCTCAGGCGCGTCAAAAACACTGCACCTGTCAGCTGCGCTACATCACCTCTCGGGATACATGTGATATGTTTACAGCACCAAAATTCTTCCAATTAAAAGTAATGAAAATTATGAAACGACAAAATTTACAAAAAGGGGTCTATGCAGGAAGCTGAAAACAAACTTAATATGGGTTGGTGAGGCACTCTATGACTTACTAGTGATCTTAGTGTCACGTATGCTTTGACACCGCTACTATGAATCTTTCACGGCATGGCCGGCCCTCCAATGTCAGTGGTGTTAAAAAGGGTAAACAAACTATTTTCCAAAAGATAGAAGGGAGAAAACTAAACAATAAAGAATATTGGGCTGCTATATAATTTCAATCTTTTTTCCTATCAGAAAGCATAATTTTTTGCGAGAAAATTCTTCTAGAGCAAGCTTTATCATATAAATATCAGCATTTAAAGATACTTGAAAATATCGCCTTATAATTGAACTTGCAATTAAAAAAGCGCACAGTGATATTTATATGAATCCCTTTTAGTTTTGACGCCATCGAGTAAAGTGGTTTATTGTTATCTACATTTAACGTAATTGACTATTACTGCTCGACCATTTCTTTTCAATGTATAATTACAGAAGACCAATTCTCTTGCCGTGGTCGATGTTCATAAGCACACCATCGGGAAACACCTCCGTAAGAGCAAAACAGAGCAAGATAGATTCCCACTGTGATAAAATTGCTTTACATTGCCGGCAAGCTTGTGTGGCTAATATCTTAGCTAGTAACAAAATTTTCATCTGTCCTAACCTTAGGGTGGTTAAGAGATTTTTTTAAAACTTGACTTGAAAGGAATACCCTTTCCAAAAACAGAATTGTCTCGAGTATACGTCCAAATATGTAGAATGCAGGTGCTCCAAAAATCACGTTTAAAAGCTTATTTGCTTGGCGACTGCGATTAGCGTTTCGACAATTCTTGTAAGAAAGTCTTCCTCGTAACTAAGTTGAAGAAATGCGAACATATGGTACTCTCGGCTTCCAACTATGCGCCGAGTGTCGTTTCATCAGTTTTGGAAACGAAATATTTGTGCAATATTTTCAGGCTTCTCGTTTGATTGTGACATTATTCTCCTAATTATACGGTTGAAATTGTTTGAAAAAGATCGATAGTGATCATTTTTTAACAATTGTGGTAGAGGAGGCCCTGCAAGTTTAAAGTTTCAACCTCATACAGTTGATACAGTTTTTCTGGGTCGCGTTCAAACTTTTTCAAACGTTGGCTGTTGTAAAAGATCAATAAAATTGTGCAACATCAAATTGACCGTAATCACCTCAGCCACTTTCACGAGGCATAAAAAGTATGTTTCAGATCGCATGGCGAAACAAGTGGGTAGTGTATTGATCAGCGGTATTTTCTACAATGTAGTAGACATGCGTCTAGAGGGCGGGTAGTGTGTAGATTCGGCCATGTTTTAATAACCCTTATAATTTTGGTTAATTAAACTACGTTCATCCAGCTCCATCATAGTCTCGAGTGATGATTGTTATAGGTTGGATGATTCCAGCTGTGCAAAAGTTTTATTTAGTGTGATTAATTGGGTATCTGGAGGTTTCGCCCCGTTGAGAATTCGTCCCTTTCCACCTTTGCATGTTCGTCCAACACTTTGCCAGTCCCCCCCCCCCCCACCCAAATCTTTCAACTCGATTCCTCACAGCAGAATGCATTCCTTTTCTGACGAAATCATGATATTTTGATCAACATGCAAGTTGCAAAGTTACCATAGCAGAGATCGTTCAATATGCAACTTCCTAGCAGCGTCAACTGACGCACGACTATTGCTCTAGTGATGTAAAGCCACTACATTACTTCAATCAATTTGTGGATTAACAAGAGTTTATGCATATGTTCGCCACAAATTTTAGGAAGTAGTTTCCTTCTCCTATTCTTTGCACGCGTGTTGTTGGACATAGTGTTTAATGGCGACTTAGCGCACTTTCCAAGTCTAGCCTTAAACTCAGATAAAAAAATGCATGTTGGTCGAACCATTTCATGATTTCGACTGAAGAAGATTACGTTCTGCCTTAAGGAAAGAGTGGTCAAATTTGGGAGTAAACTGGTTTAAACTTGCTTTCCCTCAGGGGATGAACGCACCAAGGAGCCAGGAGGCGAACTTGCAATGAGGCAGAGCTAGTATGGTAATTTTTGTTCTGTTGTAGGTGAATTCCATCGTACATCTACCGATACACTACAATACAATTTATTTTACGTCGGTGACGTAGGGGGTGGTTACCCAATCCCCCGAGCCTAATGGCTCATGTTGAAAACGCTTGACAGGTAAAATACAGATGTGTACATAAATATATGTACAAGTTAAATATATGTATACATGACGAAAAAAACGCAAAAATATCACCTAGCCCCTTACCCCTAATCTTAATCCTGAACCTCCCCTGAAACTCTACCAGCACAGTTCTTAACGTGTAAAATTTACATTTTTCCAGCTTATTTTTCAGGGGAGTAGATATTCCCAACAATAGAGGGAAACAATATTCTAAATGAGGTAACACATATGTTTTGTACAAAGAGATCATAATAGAGGAAGGTATAAGACGCTTTATTCTGCGGAGAGCGGCGATTTTTGCATATGCCTTTTTTAGCGTAATTGTTACGTGATCTTTGAAGGAAAGTTTATTGTCCAGCGTAACGCCCAGGATCTTTAGAGTCGGCTTTATGCCAATAACCTGCTGCGGGTCCACAAAGAATTCAAAATTGTAGGAACTGCCTGTAGTAGCATGAACATGATTCAAATTTAAATTCTAAAAGAGTCTCATAGCTATACGTCATGTATGTACTTAATACTCTTTTGTTCACTGATATTCATGGTCCAGTTATATACATACTTTTTACCATATTTCAGTAAATGAGACGTATATACTAGACAAAGTGCAAATGGGAATAGTGGGTAATAACTCTTCACCACTTTGTAATCCACGCAGCATGATGATTCAGCAATTTTCGATTTTCTCGTACACTCGTTGTGCCCATTGTCTTCATAATTTCTTATATACAGCTCTCAAAAAGGTTTATTGGGTTAAATTTTAAAAGTATTTTATCCGTAACAAAAACTGAATCCTCTGTTCTTGTTTCAGGTACTCACGGTAAAAGATTGTAAGCGCCCAGTTAGCGATTTGAGTTAGCGCGTTTGTGATGTACTGTTGCCGCCTGGGAAAATGCGATTTTTGGTTTGTTTGCAACGAATAAGGTCAGATACATGGCGTCTGAAAGTGCTGCTCTAGAGGCTGTATATCACGGGATTGATACTTGAATTGAAAACGATCAAACTCAACGCAATACCGTGATGAAGATATGTTAGTTTCATAAGCCCAGTAAATCCCAGAAAATAGATTGAAAGCTCAGGAACCCAGCATAGAACATATATGAACGTCACTGCAATAACCATTTTTGTAGCTCTCTTTCTACAACGAAGTAAGGCCCTCTGGGATGCTTCTGTAGTTGTATCTTTTGTGAACCACAAACGGTAGACCACTCTTGAGTACAACCCTGCCATAGCGCTGATGGGAATCAAACCAGCAAGAATCGTCCAACCTATCGTGTAAACCTCCGCGTACACTTGTTTCGTCCACTTGTGACCGCAAGTGTTTGTACCTGGAAAGAAGACCATCCACCAAAAGCCTGGAATAGTAAAGACAACAGAGAAAAACCAGCACAAGATGATCAAAAGCAGGATTTTCCTCTTGGTGAGTTTAAGTCGTATACTGCGAGGATGCAGGACAGCGCAGTAGCGTTCAAAAGCAAGAGCTATTAAGGAGAATATGGAAGCTATTGCACCTATCCAAGCGGGGTTCCCTCCTGTTAAGAACTTACACAGCAGTGTCCCTTTGGCTCCAGTTGGGTGTGATATGGCCGGTGAAATGATCAACTGCACACTGGAGAATAACGCCACAGTCATATCAGCCACGGCTAAATTCATTAGGAGATAATTGATCGGCGTCTTCATGGACTTGTTCAGCAAAACCACAGAGATTACTAGGGAGTTCCCAATAAAATTTACAATAACCATGACTGAGAAGGTCATAGCAAAACCGATGTACAATAGCGACATTCCGTAGTTTCCTTTTCTGACGCCTGAAACAGACCAGAGTTCACGTCTATGTGACAAAACATTTTACCAGAGCAGTGATGCGACAACCCTTCCTTCCCCGAAAAATCATATTTGTGGAAAAAAGGTTTTTTCGTTCGTTATAGCATATTTAACAATAGAGTATCGATATGTTCTGTCACTCGTATCCTACCTGTTTAGTCGATAATGTTCAGTAACCAACCTCAAAAGTGGTCTAAGCTCTTATTTAAGAGTGGGAAAAAGGAATAGGCGAAAAAATTATTTTCTTGATGAGGTTAGTAAAGTGGAACAATTCAGTTAAGAGGGATCCGTAAACCTTAAAAGTTTGGTTTAGAAGAATCTTTCACTTATCGCATTTGTGAAGAGGACATGACTAGCCAGTTGATAATAACACGCGAGTATTGAAAATTAATGGAAAAATGTAATTTAAACGAATATTTAAATGAATATAATTTAAAATTGAAAAAAACAATACATGATATATCTTAAAACAGCCGCTATCCAATATAGATGCAAGCTCAGAATTTGCATACGTTTCACTTGGTAACAGCTTTTTATCAATGTTTTTTTAGTTTGATTTGCCTCAACACTTTTAAGCAAATACCAATGCGATAGTTGCTATTGTGTGTAAACTCGGAGAGCTAATTGCTCCCAAGTTGGACCATCCCGACAAGTTCTCAGCAAAGCTTTACATACCTCGAGGCTAAGTTGATTGTCATGGATTCAATTTTGGTATGATTTATGTAAAACCCAGGCAAGTAGATTTAAAGGATTCGACTTCCGTTGAGGAGGAGCTGAGAAAACAAAAAATCACATGACACTTAATAGTGTCACCAAATCTAAATAAACAGGTAGAATGAAGTAAACAGAGGGCATGGTTTGAACAAGGGAATGACCAAAGATTTAATATTTCACATTCAACCACGCACTAGCTTAACAAATGCAAGAAATATTGCAAATACTAAAACAGGGTGTTCACTTAGAACCAGCTTTACTTTTAACTTTGACCATTACGCATGTCGTGCAGATTCAAAAACAAGAAGGGGACCAGTTTCCCAATTACTTTCGCGTGAGTTTCTAGTCCTAGAAGTTTTTTCTTAAGCTACAGTAAATGAAAGTTGAAGCGAGATATCTCATTATTCTTAAAAATAATATTGGCAGACGAATTGCACAAGCAGTACGATGTGATCAGTGGATTTTCTGCTGCGTGATACAGCTACTTTTACGTAAAACTTAGTAAAATACACTCTGTATATCTTTACCTTTCTTTCACTTGAGCTTTTATTTTAGTTATTTTCTTACTACGTATTACTTCGAGTGAAATCTCTTACCCTCGCATTAACCGGGGAATACAATTAATCATTTCCAGATTTATTGAAGTACCTAGTGTTACCCTCTGTTTTATTTTCTCTCCTATAGACACATGGAATTCGTTGGATCTGATTGCGCTAATTTGAGTTTTATAGCCGGTGATCAGGATCACTGACTAAGCTCTCGCGTCCCACCTTACGAATTTCAGCGGGTAACTTTTCTCTGCTTGTGAAAGAAAAGTAAGTAAAGGCCTCGGTCAAGTAGTCGAAAGATAAGGTTATTCAATGGAGAAATCGTTATCTAGCGGATAGTGTTATCACTTGAAAACATACCGCACTATCCACCAAAAAAAAATATGTCTAGTGGTTAACGATATCCAGCCCTAATCACTCAGTAGAAATTCCGTATAACAGTTTAGAATTGAATTACCTGTCTATGAAACAAATTCACTACCTTAAATGTTTCCTTAGACAATCGTGTTGGCTGGCTGATTTGAATGATTTCAGAAATACTACAAACTTATGAGCCGCGGCTTGTTATAAGCAACTACAGTGCAAACCGAACCAAATTAAAGCTTATTTTAAATTATTCTGTACGTCATAAAACCAAGTTGACATTTTCGTGTCCATGCATTTTTAATTTAAACATTTTGAGTGAGAAATGCCAATCAAGCGGTAAAATAGGCCAGCTGATTACATGCAATGCATGTTATGTATGAGGCCCTTTCCAACCTTTTGGTAGAGCCTTTTGACCAGAGGAGGTAAGGTCAAGTAAGTCAGTAAAAAGGGAGGCCAAACCTTCGGCAGTACGGGGTCTTTAGTCTGATCTATACCAGGCTCTCGGTGATTTGTAATGAGCAAAGAGCGGGCGCCCAAAAAACGGCAGAGGGAAAAATGTCGTTTCCCTGAAAACTTTAACCGCTGTTTGTCGCTTGCTTTTCCTCGTCTCCAATGGTATTGACTGAGAGCCTGGAAAAGGCTATTTCTAGTTGCCCTAAAAGTGACTAAAAAGAGTGACTGAAAAATGTTTTCGCGTTAGGAAAATGCACGAATAATTGGATTTTTCCATTTCATCCAATCTTCATTGTATAGTTTCTGTAAAAGATGTCTTTGAAAATGTCACCGAATGGCCTGGAAAAAAGCTCCGAGGATTAGCAACAAAAGGTGTTGGTCAAACGATGATGGAAAAATGAAAAGAAGGTTGTATTGAAAAAATTGCGGTGTTCAACCCTCATCCATTCTCATCGACTGAAAAAATTAAGAGGAAACGTACCATAGTGGCCCATAGGCATAACAGATCAAAAAAGAAAACGATGAAGAGGATAGTTTTAAAAAATTGTTATGTTAGTTAAACACGTGACCAGAATTTTCCAGGTAGGAATTATCCCAAGCCGGTGGGGGAGTATTTCTTTGTTGGCAAACTCTAAATCCCACTCAATCCCCAAAGCTACCTGAGAATCACTCCTATAGCGTGATTCGATCCCTCAACGCTGATGACTTCCGTTGTAACCGGTGCTCCACAATTACCGCTCGACCGTCTGGAAACTTCTTGATTTATTCATTTATATAAATTGTCGGTATAGAGATTTCATTTCTACGATTAAAAAAAAAGGAGGGGGAGAAGCAGGGAGGAGAGTTTGTCTTATTGAGAGTGCTAGTGAGCGTTTCCGTCGCATATGAATAAAATGGAAACATAGAAGCAAAAATAGTCTGAGCAATATGAGCGAGGAATGAGTTTATATAATAATGGCGGACAGCTTTGGCTACTAAACTGAAGATTCAGACACCTCCTAAAGACGCAATAAAGCCTTGAGACTGTAAAATTGACCGAATAACATAACGGTTTACTGAACTCAAAAAGGTACAGGCCTTTGCTGATGTTTTTTCCCAGCTCCGACTGGCAAACGAAAAATACGCGTGGTGGCAGTCGCTCGATTTTACATTTGGAAATAAAAGGAATAAAAACCAAGAACTTGTTGATGTCGCGCCAAAAAGCTATGCTAAGAATGATCGTAAAGACTGACTGTCAAAGGAAAAATACGCGTGGCAGTCGCTCACGTTTGTATTTGAAATTAAAAGGAATAAAAACCAAGAAATTGTTGATGCCGCACCAGAAAGCAATGCACAGAACGATCGTTAAGACTGATTGGAAACGTATGGAATACCAGCCAGTGAAGACTACTTGATCAACTATAAAATCATGGTGATCGACAGAGTGATTAATGTCCCAATTAAGAAAGAAGATATCTTAACAGCTCATTTCCTCCCGTCATAAAGCTCAGATACACTTCCAAAGATTATTATTAATAAATTTACCAGTAAAAGTGCGTGCAATGAATGTCACGCTTTAAGAGGAAAACTCATCGAGATAAAGACGCAGGTCTTGCCGGATTTGGGTGTAACGGGGCATCTACACCTCCGAGTGATACAGATAACCAAGCCCGTATCTGTCGACTCGCACGAAGATGTGGAAGAATTTAAACGGTTGTATGGCCGAGTAACCTTGCGGATCATTCACCAATCTGTTATTAATTTTGAGTTTTTTTTCCTTCAAAGACTATGAATATAGGCTTCCGGTTAATTCAAGTTCTTTCAAATGTAGCTTAATGTTTTTCGTAAGTGTTTATAGGTATCTTATATGCTCCAAAAATGACAACACTAGTCCTGACTGTTCGCCTCTCTAGGCTAACTAAGGTATTTGGTTGGACAAGTAAAGCCATTCTTAATTGCTAGTGAAGCAACTGATAATTTTCCGTTGAGCTAAGTTTTGTTCGGGAAAACATGTTCTCCAAACTTCTAAGTAGAAAAAGAATTATGGTTTCCAACTAATTGCAATCATTTGATCTTTTTCTGTGAATTTTGCACAAATGAAATAGAAATGTAATCTATTAATAATTCTTTGGTATGATTGGGGTGGCAAAGGGGGGGGGGGGGTTTGGAACCTCTGACTCCTTTCTGACCTTTCTTTCGACTGGCAAACCAAATAACCCCGAACGCATTTTTTTGAACACACCCACCAGACTGTATGTTAAGGTAACCACTGTCAATGACCTTTATCTATTCTTGGATGAATAGAAAACCTTGCGCAGGTTTATGAAATTGTGTATATTTTCTACGGAGTTCCTTTCTCTTTATTGGTATTTATCAAGTATCCCTCACTCTTCAACCCTCAACCCTTACCCCCACCTCTCAGTCCCCTCCTCTCAGAAGATAGGAATGCGCTAAGGAAGTTCAGAAATAAATTGCTCAGAAATAATCTTAATTTTATTATTAACTGGTGCATACATTTACGTGGTTATATTGACTTGTCAACCCCATAATTGCTTTCCTTTGCTTTGAAGTCTCTAATACACACGTACAACTGAAGTATGACTCCATCGGTCGGTCAAGATGCCAGGTCCAATACGGTACAAATCCATTTACATAATGTACTATACAAATTTTTCTAAAACGAACGCGGGCTCATGAAATGCAAGATAATTTTTCACGCGAGCAATATTTTTCTGGCAAATAATGAAACAGTTGTTTACTGAGATGTGAGAGGTCTTCCCCATTTCATTTCCAATTGTTTGACAGGACAACATCTTTGAAACACCAGGAACGTCTGGATCTTTTTTCACAAGTCTGAGTTGACGCGGTAAACACACTCACTTTTGTAAGAATTGGCAGCTGCGTCTTGCAGTTTGTTAGCTAAAAGGAATAATAACCGTGATATTAAGCTCAAATCTATTTTTACTCGGTGGTTTGTAATTTGGTCCTGTTTTTCAAAATAGGTTTAATTTGAGTTAAAGCCGTTTTTCGTAACTTTATTTTACGCTTTCCTTGTGATAGGGAATTTTTCACGCGGGATGTTCTTAAATTTCTCTTTCAACTTTAAATTTTCTGGCCTGCATATACCCAATATTCTGGCCTCTTTGGAAAGAAACCGCTCTTCCTTTCATCGAATTTCTTGTTACAGTATTTTACAGATAGTATGATGTTTACTCTGTATCTGGCGTGACAGTTCGACAGTTTTAGAAAATAAGAACGTCTTGAAACTGATACCCAAAGAACTGAAAGTCGACATGATGCGACATGTAGCCATTCATTCTTTAATTTTTGTTTTCATTGGATTCTTTTATTTGTTTATCAAAACAATTGAGCTGAGTTCTTTTCAACAGAGGCTTTGAGGTCTCAGGGGATCTTGAGATGATGACATCCATCTGAAATAAACTTACATATTTAAGATCAGATTAGTCATGACACTGGCCATACATTTATGAACAAAGAAAATTCCACAGCTTGTCAAGAGTTTTCTGTAGTTCATTTGATAGAACCTCTGACTTACAAATTCAGCACTGTTCAGCATGTTCCCAGGGAGAACTCTAGTGTTTTTCTTGTCCCTTGCATGTCAAATATGCTTTCAAGTCTTTGTTTCCCTTACATTATTGGAAGCATATCCCTAGTAGGAACAGCTGACATTCAACTTGACTTTCTCTCTTAAATCTCTTGGAATATCTTGTAGTATTTCTGTTTACTCACCTACTTGTGATCAACAAATTTATATTAATGCAACCCTCTTTGTATGGTCATCTCATTTTGTCTCGAAGTCTGGCTCCTCAGTTATGATCAATTAATTAACTTTCAGTTTGTAAGCGTTTTGGAAATTTGTTTTGCAGAGAGAAAGTAAGAAAAATATCACAGTAATACAGGTATAGGAAATGGATGGTACAGAATGGATACCCCATACAACAAAGTCAGGAAAGATTCTGTATTACATAAATCCAGCCACTGGGGAATGTAAATGGCAAAACCAACTTAACAAGGTACATGGTGTATGAATTAATTCTTGTCATTAGTGTTATTAGTGACTCTTTGATGTCTTAAAAGATCTCGGTGAGGGTCTTGAAGCCTCTTAAGGTTCATGGTATATGGATTGACTGCTTTAAAAAATTTCACTTTTACTTGGTTGCTTTAAAACAAAAATCCTCATAACTATTTCAAAATCTGAAAGGTTAACCATACCTATGGAATACAACTAGATCTCTAAAGTTTTCAGCAAATGATTGTTGTGGTACATGTAGCTTGAATTACTGATTTGCCTTAACTGGTTCATTTCCATGCATGAATTAAGGGAACCAGCTGTAGAAACAGGATGCTTTGGAACCAGAGATGTGAGATGCTTAAGTGTGCATCATTTGCAAATTGTCTTTACTCCCATGAATTAAGTAGTGTTTGTATCTAATGTTTTTGAATGCTTAATGGAATCATTAGAATAATGTCCAATGTATTTAAACATTCTCAAAATTCTCTTGTTGGGGTGTTAGTCATGGCAATTATAAAATTCAAGAATAAGAAAATGTCCCCTAGACACATCACTTTGTAAATAATTATTGATGATTCCACCTCTTCACTATCAGCTCAACCAACTACTTTTCTTAAGTGTAAAAAATACCTTTTCAAAGAAATACTGTTTGGTAAAATCAATCATCACAATGGAAATGCTTCCTAATAATATTTTTTGAGCATGACGAGCTTTGCTCAAGAAAAGAATTCTCACCAGGGATGCGTAAAATGATCCATAGGCTTGTCAAAGTAAAGCGAGAGGGCTCAATTAGCAAGTGAAAGCGAGGTGTTTGGCTTCAAGCGTGAAATTAATTGAAGTTAACAATTAAAGTGTAAACAGGCGCGAGGATCCGCGCGGCTTGCGCGTTAGGAGTGCTACGTAAATTTAGGACTCTTTTGCACAATTTTCTCTTTGGAGATAACTACGCATTCATGGCGTGAATGGCAATTTTCATAATTGTAGAATGATTCAGCGACAAGAACGGCTTAGCTAAGCCGTAGTGTGTCATGGCATTTGAGGATAGCCTGGTTGTAGTGCGTGACATGACTATCAAGTAACAGTTATTGTACCCAGCATGTTTTGTTCGTGATCTACAGATTTATTGGTTTGTGACGCAAAGAGCGATTATCTGTTCTGTCACGACAATACCAAAATTAAATTGTGTTAGCCAACTTATATTTCACTCTGATCAGACCTTTGACCCTAAGTCAACATGGAAGCCGGTGAGCCGCTTGGTAAGGACCTTGTTTTCGAGAGAGATTTCGACTGCGGTATGTTCTGGAGATACAAGAGTATCATTTAACACTTGAAACGATTGGGTAGATATTTTGATAATACTTTTCTGGCATCTATACTGAGGAGCTCTTTCAGTATAAAATATCATTTTAGTAAGTCCCAATCATCAGGTAAGCGTGGGAACTTATCCCGCGAAAATTCTGTGCGAAGGTACGAGTATATTCGGCGGTATCTACGAAAAGGGGCCATCGTTCTTTCCTTAAGGTAAGGTCTTAACTGTGTAAAACTTCGCGAGGAAGAAATTCTACTCGCTGGCCTGTCCAATTTGGTTTTTAGATAAGGTTGTATGCCTGATAATTTCTGTCTAGAGCTATATGATGACGCGCGATAAATCTCGCTGCTTAATAACCTTTGAGCGGAAAATGATGATGCCCAAACCATTTAATCAGCAAAGCAAGGTTTACCTTTACTTCTGTGCTTTCGAAGCAAGAGAAGGAATTATTTCTGTGATAGTTAGGTGACAGATGCTTAAAATCACATGGTGTATTATCAAACTGTTGAAACCTAACATGAGCAAGATGAACTAATTATGGAATGAACCCTGACATCACAGCTCAAATATTCTTTCCCTATAAGATGACGCGCTCTTGGCAGGTTAGTGTGTTTTCTTACTAATCGTACTGTACTATTTCGCAGCTTCGAAAGCAGAATCCTGAAGATACTCTCGTTCATTTGTTATTTCGTACCCACTCTCTCATGTAATCAGACTTATCTCCGTGAGGGAAGAACCTTCATTTTTTAATTTTTTTCCCGGTTTTGTCATTCGTATGTGAGCTGTTGTTATCTGAAGGCAGAACCTTTCCTTTTTTTTTCACCTGGTTCTGTCTCTCTTGGGTAGTCAGTCCTGTTTGGGCTGTTGTTATCTGAAGGCAGAACCTTTCCCTTTTTTTTTTACCTGGTTCTGTCTCTCTTGGGTAGTCAGTCCTGTTTGGGCGGTTGTTATCTGAAGGCAGAACCTTTCCCTTTTTTTCACCTGGTTCTGTCTCTCTTGGGTAGTCAGTCCTGTTTGGGCTGTTGTTATCTGAAGGCAGAACCTTTCCCTTTTTTTCACCTGGCTCTGTCTCTCTTGGGTAGTCAGTCCTATTTGGGCTGTTGTTATCTGAAGGCAGAACCTTTCCCTTTTTTTCACCTGGCTCTGTCTCTCTTGGGTAGTCAGTCCTATTTGGGCTGTTGTTATCTGAAGGCAGAACCTTTCCCTTTTTTTCACCTGGTTCTGTCTCTCTTGGGTAGTCAGTCCTGTTTGGGCTGTTGTTATCTGAAGGCAGAACCTTTCCCTTTTTTTCACCTGGTTCTGTCTCTCTTGGGTAGTCAGTCCTGTTTGGGCTGTTGTTATCTGAAGGCAGAACCTTTCCCTTTTTTTCACCTGGCTCTGTCTCTCTTGGGTAGTCAGTCCTGTTTGGGCTGTTGTTATCTGAAGGCAGAACCTTTCCCTTTTTTTTTTTACCTGGTTCTGTCTCTCTTGGGTAGTCAGTCCTGTTTGGGCTGTTGTTATCTGAAGGCAGAACCTTTCCCTTTTTTTTTTACCTGGTTCTGTCTCTCTTGGGTAGTCAGTCCTGTTTGGGCTGTTGTTATCTGAAGGCAGAACCTTTCCCTTTTTTCACCTGGCTCTGTCTCTCTTGGGTAGTCAGTCCTGTTTGGGCCGTTGTTATCTGAAGGCAGAACCTTTCCCTTTTTTTTTTACCTGGTTCTGTCTCTCTTGGGTAGTCAGTCCTATTTGGGCTGTTGTTATCTGAAGGCAGAACCTTTCCCTTTTTTTTCACCTGGCTCTGTCTCTCTTGGGTAGTCAGTCCTATTTGGACTTTTGTTATCTGAAGGCAAAATCTTTCTTTTTTTTAATTTGGTTCTGTCTCTCTTTGGGAGTTGTTTCATTTTAGACTGTGCGTTTTCATCTTATGACAAACTAATTTTGAATTGCGACATAATTAAATTTACTTGTCTTGATTTTTTTTCCTTTGCAGATTTATTTGAACGTTAACCGCGAAAAGCCGTGATGAAAAAGCAATGTTTGTTTTAATAGAAAAAGATAGTTTTCCTGTTTAGATGACCAACCAACCTTAACTTAATTACAGATCATAAGTGCACGTTCCGTTGACTGGTAATTTTTACGTCGATGTTGTGTTTGCCTTGGTGGTGTCTGTCCTCAAATCCCGTGATTTTTCAATTAAAAATAAATAACGAATTTAGGAATAAAATTACCAACGAGTAATTACCTCTTCTCTTCCGAAATACCTCTTCTCGTAACGTATTAAATTGCATTTCCATTTCCAACTCTTGCTTCAGACACGAGATGTAAAATCGGTCATAGATTGTAAAAGAGATTTGTGAGTAAAGAACTTTTTCTACTTGTCTTTGTTTATTTTCTCGCAGCCTTATACATGAGGTTCGCTGTGTTCGCAGTGGCGCACCAGGAAACCCCAGCAGGAAAAATTTTTTTAAAGATTTTACTCCTTTAATGATCTCTTTAAAGTATATTACTTCCCTAGCATTTAGCCAATTAGATGGTGCCGGCAGAGGGTACAAAAAAACTCCATTACATATTTCTTTACAGGCCAATATTATCGGAAAAAACCAAACAAACAAACAAAATGAGTTCTGTTGCGCTGTGTGATCCATGAGTGTTCTCATCGCAGTTAGGGCTTGCTGTTGTTTGCGGTATTATTTTCCGGAGTGGACATACCATTACTACATTTTTGTTAGCATTTAAAAATCGGAAATACATGGTTTTGCTAAAAAACTTAATCTTTTTCAACTCTTAATGACTGTCGAGTTGTGTGTATCAATAGAGTGGGTCAGCAAATTTGCATTCTATGTTGCGCAAGGGGCAAGAGAAAATGGTTGACTCCCCGCGAGTGAAGCTGACGCTCTAGGTCGATGTCGATCCATTATTATCCTTTGTAAACAAAATTTCGATCATGGAGTTAAATTATAAAATAACTTTGGCTTAAATTGTGCGCTTTAAAGTAAACTTGAGTTGCTAGATCCACGCGAGGGTTTAACCTTGAAAAATGCAATCACGCGAGTTGAGCTGACATTAACGCGTGTCCTTATCTGGAAAACATTCGTATTGTGACAAGAAGGGTCTGCTTTAAGGTTTTGGGTTACTCTCGCCATGCAATTTGGACGCCAAAAAGTGCCAAAAAAGTAATTACTGAAAATTCATTCGCAACACCTTGGTCGTTCTGTGGGCGCGAAGTCAGTTCTTCTCTTACAGTTAATAATTGCCAGGCGGATCTCAGATCCGCCTCAGCCTCATTTGCATAAATTCTTTTGGTGAGCAAAGCTCGTCATGTGAGGATGATTCAACAATTATAGAGCAACCTGAGTGTTCATACAACCAAAGTTTCTCAGTGGTTTTTTGTATATATTTTCCATTATCCTTCTTGCTGCAATTAGCAGCTGTTGGTCTGTTGCTAACACATTCCTCTGATTTACTTGTTTTGTGCAGGAAGACAGTCAAAGCAGTATTTGTAACACAGACATAAACTCTAAGCAGTCATGTACTCAAGCCTGTCGCTCCTCACCCAGGCGTGATGGTGAAGAAGTTATTGCTTCTACATCTGCTTTTGGCTCCAAAACAACTGTCTCTGAGTCATGGACTCAAGAGAGATATCCTATACTAAGTAATTCTACAAACCCCAGCCCAAAAAGAAAAGATGAAAAAGAAGGTAGAGAGAAGTCTGAAAATGATGTTCAGTTTGTAAAAAATCAAGAACGTCAAATGACAGTGGATGTCTTGGCAGAATGTGTAAGTAGCACAGTGAAACAACAACATACTTTGGCAGCCAATTGAAGTTGAAAGAAACTTTTAAGTGAAAATTTCTTTAGATAGTAAGTGAGCATTAAGAGTTCATGGTATAAAATGATTTTAAAAAAACATCCTTGAAAGCTGTCTTGACAGAAGACATTTTCAGATCACATTTTGGTGGGTTCTGAACATTGTAACAGAGGGTTTCTACAAATTGGAAAAATTTTGGACAAAGCTGTTTAAGAACATTCTATACATAACTTTTGTGGGTATAATAAACATGTGGGTATTGGCAGATCTAAGGTGGAGATCCCGTATTTTTGCCCATGTGAAGGGAAGTTCAGTAATTATCAGGGACTTAAAACCTTAGGTATTTTCAAGCAGCAGTTAGCACTTCTCCCATCTGTGGGATTTTATTAGAGAGAAATGCTTACAATCTTTGTGCCTTTCCTGATATATGAGGTTATCACTAATTATTTTTATGAATTTAATTCATGCAACTACAGTTAGGCAATAAAAATTTAAATTTGAATGTTTTAAAAGAGTGATTGCCTTTTTGAAGAAAATAAGACAATGAAGTTCAGGGTCAAGTTGTGAAAACACCCAAAATAACCCAGAGTTTGATTAAGCCACTTAGTTTTTCAGCTGACATGATGATAATAGTAATGATAATGATTATAATGCAAAATGATACTAAGAATAACAACAACAGTATTAGTAGTAATTTTAATAATAATATTTAATTACGTTGGTCACAACCTGACTCAGAATGATAAAATTTTGTTGTTTGTGTTATTAGAAAACTGCCCGTATTCACTGCGTTGAGAGTGGTGCTGTCACAGTTTTACAAACATCAAGTAAGTTTTTCTGTCTGTCAAAGCTTACAACAGTGGACATTCTGCTGCATTTTGTAATAACCTCACATTTTGTAATAATGGTTGTGGGTTTTTGTGATGAAGGATGCAGTGTTTTGAAATAACTGTCCATCTACACAATTTGTAACATTAACAGTATTATTCCACAGATTGGGTATTTTTGGTTTCCCTCTTCTTAAAAGTTATTTGTCAAGCATCAGTTTTGTTTCTTTAAAGAAGAAACAGACACATAACTCAAACAGTTACTACATGTCAGGAAACATTGGCAATATGTTGGAGATATCTCAGAAGATCAAAGTGCAATACTGGATTATGGCATTGTATGTGTTTGTGGCAAAGTCCCTGTACAAATTAATACAAATTGCCTCAGGAAGTAGTTGCAGATTGCATAGACCAACAATTACTTCAAAATGCTACAGCCCTTATTATGAAATGTGTAGGTTTTTACAAAATGCTGCAGAAGATTGGACTAAGGTGATATTCTTTATTAACTGATTTTGTGCAGAGCACTCACATTGTCAGCTATATTTCCAGTGAATTGTGGAGCAATATCATTTCAACTGACCATATCAAGTAATATGGGAATGCATGGGTTTCCCCTTATTTGATTTACTAGGCTCTGAAATTTTACTGGAAACTAAAGCATCACCTTCTGAACTCAACACAATCAAAACTAGAACTAACTTCAACTTGGTGTTTTGTGTTTTCCTTCACTTAAAGATGGCTGATGTGCTAACTTTTAATACTCAGTGACTTCTTCTTTGATGTGATTGGCTAGTGTGTTTTGTTTGGGTTTGGCTTCATAGCACTCATTGAATAGCACTTTGGATATGTACATCATGCTTATTTTACCACCCTACCTGGCATATGGACCAATAGTGTACATAATATGTCCAGAAATTAGGGCCCTCCATTCGAACAAAGACCTCCAAATCAACTTCTTTTGAGTAACTGACAGGGGAAGAGTACAATTATATATATTGCTTAGGTATAAAAGTGATTCTCTTTTGGTTTGTGAGTAGTATAAGAATTTTCTCAAGAATCATTATCTTACCCCTTGATATCCATCCATAAATTGCATTGAACGTTTTGTTCAGTGCAGTGTCTGTCTGTACATGTGTCTGCAACTAATGGGTAACTGTACTATATATTGCCAAAACACAGAATAACTGAACTTTTGTTCTAAAGGGATGTTATTCAGGAAATGAAAATTGGAGCACAAACATCGGTGTAAGATGAATTTTTTTCTCTGCTCTAGGTAGCCACTCAGGCAGTGCACAGGTGACTGGAAATGAGTCAAGTGAAAGTGTTGTCCAGCAGGAGATACTTCAGTGTCCACAGTGCACTGAAGAGTTTTCCTGTCCAAATAAATTTACCACACACCTGCGTAGCCATCCGGGAATTGATCCGTTGAAATGCCCAGTGTGTTCTAAGGAATACTCATCATCCACATCTCTGAGCACGCATCTGAGAACTCACACGGGGGAAAAGCCATTCTCATGCCCACGGTGCCCCAAATGCTTTAGTCAATCAAGTCACTTGACCACACACATGCGTGTGCACACGGGAGAGAAGCCGTATCAATGTCCTAAGTGTCCAAAGACGTTTGGACAGTCGAGCCACCTGACGTTGCACCTGCGCATTCATAACGGTGAGAAACCATTTCAATGTCGCTTCTGCAGCAAAGGGTTTTCTCATTCGTCAGCTCTGAGTACGCATATGAGAACCCATACTGGTGAAAAACCCTTCCAGTGTCCAAACTGCCCGAAGAAGTTTTGTCAGTCAAGTCACCTCAAAATTCATGTACGGACACATACTGGAGAAAGACCGTTTCAATGTCCACACTGTCAGAAATGTTTTCGACAATCTTGTTACCTAACTAAGCACGTGCGAGGCCATTTAAAAACGGAACAAAGTTTTTAATAACTAAGATATATATTTAACACAGAAAAATGTAAGCTATGATTCAGTAACGGTACTTAAAACAGTTAAAATATTTTTGTCTTTTCTTCCTCGTTTGCATTACTATTACTTAACTAAACAGCAAAAATGAACTCTGAACCGAAATGGAGGCTAAGAATTCCAATAATGAATTGCAGATATTGCTTCAATTTTATTTCTTCTTTTGATTCTAAACTTTTGCTTCGATCAAGCAGATAAAGCGAGAACTTTACAGCGTGTTTCATTACACTTTAAATGGTAGATTTTTTCCGGGAGTTTGAGAATGTGATGAAACATTGTTTCTTTCGTTTGATGCTTCTTATTACATTTTATGAGTTGGAAAACCAACAACACCAGCTGTTACTGAAAATACATTTGCAGAGCTCTTGCATATCAAATGAGAAAAATTTGATTATTGAATCATGGCTGTGCTTTCCTTCACAAAACGATATTTTGCCGGCTTTCAACCTTGTTGAAACAGCGTTTACTCTCCCCTCGAATCCGAAGGCATCAATTCTTTTCCGTCTTTTTTCCTTTCAATTTACATTCTTTAAAATATGCAAACGTTAGAACGCTTGACCACGTAGCTCTTACGTTCAAATCGATAACGTTGTTGAAATGCAAAGGTGAGACCCTGAACAAACATCGAACCAAACCCGATAAAACCTAAAAAAGAATCCGAAGAAACTCTATCAGATTTTTCAACGATGGCCAGTGTCGGTGATGAACCACGACGATAGTCCGCCATCTTGAAAATATAGTGCCTACAGCTTTCCTAGAAGGAAAGCACAGTAGGCACAAAACTATTCCAAAATCCCATTTTGTTCTCTAACATCGCCAATGTTAATAAAAATATTTTAGATACCCTTAAAAAGTCTATACCTTTGAATCTACACCTGTTTTTAACAGTTCAACCTTTGACTCTGAGGCAAAGTTCACAAAATTGATCAATCTGATTACAGGAAGTAACCCATTATCAATTCTTAGCCATCTAAGCTTGCTTTGGTCCAGAACTTTTCGTGGCTCTCTATGATTAATTTGGGATTATTTACGTTTCCATAATCTAATTGGTTAGTTTTGTTCAAATAAAATTGGTAACAGCTGCGCCATTTAAATACGGCAGAGGATTTTCTCAATATTCAATGAAGGCCGGTGAGGAAGGATAAGGAAGCTGATTGAAAGTATGGAGCTTTATGGGTTTGCATGTGCATGTGAGAATGAAGAAAGAGGAAGGTTGGTGAGGGTGACTCAAGGGAATAAAGATTGTTATAATAAAGTTCGCGCGCTGTCATTGGTTGAAAGAGCGTGCTCTATGAGAGTATAGAGCATAGAGCTGAGCTACAGCTGTCACGCCATCTGCCAATTGTACTGTGTTCGAGCTTTTCCGGGACTTCTTTTTAGCTTTTTTCCGATAATTGAAAGTGAAATTTCGGAACTGAAGCGAGCCGGCAAGTAGCAACAGAAGAATCAAACAAAGGTTTGTAAACATACTAGGCGCCGTAATTTACGTTATTAAAACGTGAGCAGTTACGAAAATCCTCAAAGGAAAAACAAAATAAACATTCCGAGTTTTAAAGATTTGCAAGCTTACGTACGGTAATAAAAATCAAACACAGCTAACATTCGAAAAGTATATAAAGTTCAGTGTTAAAAAACAAAACAAAACAGAAATGATGACAAATATAACCAAACTGGCATAATTGTTAAAATTCATACTAATCATGACGGTGTCTGAGCGAATATGATCATGCTAAGTTCATCGCAGCTCGCTCATCACGGCGATCTCCGGTCATCACAGTAAAGCAAGCCTCAGAAACTACATCGGCCACCCTTCAAGTGAAAAAATAAGAGCTTGCTCTGATATCCTTTCCGATACGTTGAGTGGAAAGTCACATCCGTCACTGCAGCCGAATTTTGCGGCGCCGTCATCACGAGCGATCTTCATGTTCCGGTGAATTCGGCTGTCGTTCATTCAAAAAACACTCGCCTTGAACAGTTTGTTTTCGACCTTGTCATGTGAAAAAACTCGCGTGTTTTTATGAGCCATAATTCGGCTGAAGTTCACTGAACATTTCACTACAAGATTCTGTATTAGAGACTTAAAAACTTCAGGCAAAAGTGTTAAGAAGTGTCAAGAAGTGGGAAGAAGCACTCGACTACGTCTCGTGTTTCTCCCTACACTTCTTTCGTGCTCTAGCCGCTTCCTGCGTGCTTTACAACAGAACAGAGCACAGTCAAGGCTTCTCTATTTGTTAAGTAAAAGTTCACGAGGATAAAGACCAAAAGAAATTGTGTGAAGGTGGATGGAGATGATTCAGGGAGAAGGGAAGATAAGAAGGTAGATATATACTGTGAATTGTCCCTGGAGTGTCCATTTCTTCAATATTTGTGTACTTGGACACGAACTTGTTACTCAGCCACGTTATCCCAGATTCCGAGTCAAACACGAGATATGGAAAACCTAACATCCCACCACATGGAAAACAATGGCAACTAAGGCATATTGGTGACGGTAAATTAAGTCCTTTCAAAAGAAAGCAGAGCAGTGATCCAATTTTTATGGAGATTCTTGAGGAAGACTTAATGTTTGATAACGTAACACAAAATTGTTGTATAATAAAATTACACCAAGTGAACATAAGGTTACACCCATTAAGCTTGGCTTGTGGTTTCACTGTTGTGAGAAAGATACGTTATGCGAGAAGTACAGCGCATGCAATTTCAGCTGCAAATCTTAACAACTCGGCTATCCAATTTGACGTTGTTAAACACTTTTGTAACAGTATATAAACGTAACTGCAGTAAACTGCGAGTGCCATTCTTTCCTCGACGTGAATTTTGTTCAAAAGGTTCTTTTTCGTTGTAGTTAATTTGAATCTTGATTCATGGCCATATCCTGTAATAAATGGACAGGTGAGTCTATGATGAGTTTGCAACCAGTGTTGAGAAAAATAAAAACTTGATTCCTGATTATGACCTTATTACTAGGACCTTCGTGGAGGAGTTCCCTAGAACCTGAATTCATGGATTTGTGTTTAGACCGGCTTGATAATTGTTAGGGAACCTTACAGTGATTGAGTGATCACATAACATGATTAATGAATAAACAAAATCAGATAAGAGATTGTTCGAGTGTGAATATGTCACAGGTGCTATGGTCAGAAAACATGACACCCTCTATCCTTCAAGCCGATTCGTTGAAGGGTCTCACAGGTACATGTATTGCTTGTATATGTTAAGCGCTCCTCGGTAGAGCAATTTAAGCAGTCAACCACACGTTTTGGAAAAAAGAGAGCATATTGTACCTAAGTCAACAAGAAAAGGTTTGACATAGTAACAAGCTAAAGTTGTTCCTTTTATCTGTAGGATGCTGTGACAGGTTGACCGAGGTTCCACATTTTCCATTTATTGCGTTTACCCCTACTCTCTTTGTAAAAGAATCTTTTTACTTCGCGCAATCGAAAAATTCTTTCGGGAACACATTTTGTAATAAGATACTCTTGCTGTGTTTGGAGTATATTTTTTGTCGAGTAAATATTATAGAAGAAGTGTTATATTGCGGACCTATTTGTATAATAGGAACATTTTGCTTCGACAAATTGCAAAATGTGAATATTGTCTTGTGATAAATGGTTCTTCGCCTGAAATAGTGCTACTAGGAATCCTCAGGGACTAGCTCGGCTGCAAGAAGGCCTGCGATTTGAACACAGAACATGGAACATGGTACATGAAAAGTATAATATATCTTAAACAATCGAGTTCTATTCCAGAAAGCATTTCTAAGAGAAGATAACCGGCTTGTCCTTCATAAAAGCTTACAGATCGTCTTCGAAAATAAGTCAGTAATCTTTCAATTACCATAATATTTGATGACTTTTTCTTGGTCTAGCGCTGCCCCTTTATAATAAGCGCAGGTATCCTCCGTTATCCACAGTTATCTACAACTGGAAGTTACCGCAATACGGTATTACTGGAAAATATGTATGGAAATGTGGTTTCAATGGTTACCTGACCTTCAAAGACGCCTTCATTCCAAGATGCTCTTGTCAAAGTTTCACGATGTCTTTTTAATATACCATCTCTATTTACATTTTTCTTTAGGGAATCCCGCGGGAGAATGAGAGTATCTTTAAGAGGAATGACTATTTTGATCAATAGTTTTCCTATGGTTATGTTGTTGACTATAGCTTCAGGTAACGTAAGGAAAGCAATGATCCGTAAGTGGAAACTATATTGGTAATTATGATCAACTGCCCACACGCGTGTCGATTTGTGGGGTATCTTCATGATTCCAACGCAGAAATAGTTTTCTTTTTCACATTATATGTCATAGAACTTCTTGCAAACGACCTGTGTCTGTGACGGGAGCCTGAGAATATCATAAGTGCTTTAAAATGATCATAAAATATTTCCCGCCAAACAGTTGTTTATAGCATTAACAACATGATGCAAATTTCTGACTGGGCGCCTGCCATGAAAGCAAAACGCATGTAACAGCCAGTCTGTTTACAGTAAGATTAACACAATCTCGTTGCCAGCAGCTGATCAGTTCAAGTGCCATAACAAAGTAGACATGGTTATTCTATTGGACGTATCAGGGAGCATTACAGTGAATCAGTTTAAGATCGCAAAGAAATTTGCTGCTGACCTTGTAAAACACTTTGACATTTCGAAAGTCAGGACTAATGTGGCCATCGCATCATACAGTCAATACGTGAAAACTGGAAGGACTTTTTACGATGATGCTTCTCAAGAAGCTGTATTAAAGGCGATAGATGGAATCCATTATGAGGGAGCCGCCAGTAGACTCGATCTTGCGTTTGGACTTGTGCAGTTTGGACTTTTCAGTGGTAAACAAGGGGCAAGGATATGTGATAAAGGTTAGTAGTAACGTTGTTCTTAAAGTGGTTTGAGGTGCTGGCACACTTTAATCCTGGGTTATAAAAGATAAGTCTTTTTAACAATGACCATACATTTATTAGCCTTGAGAATTTGCTAATGATTTTCCTAATTCTCCACGCTATTCTACTTTTCAATGAACAAA
This sequence comes from Pocillopora damicornis, assembly GCF_964200805.1. Taxonomy (NCBI): domain Eukaryota; kingdom Metazoa; phylum Cnidaria; class Anthozoa; order Scleractinia; family Pocilloporidae; genus Pocillopora; species Pocillopora damicornis. Next base: position 10,117,753 of record NC_142679.1, on the reverse strand, counting down.
AATTGTTTAATCGCGACAAAATTCAACTTGGTCGCGATAACCGATCCGGTCCTATTACCCGGGTGGAAATTTTTCCTGTGGCTCCGTTCACAAGGCCAGCCTGGCTTTCCATACCCGTAAAGAGACAGTGGGTACACGTAACACTGCTCATCGAATACCGGAAAACTTCCAGGAAAACCAGCTGATGTCGGTGAGCTTCCCCAGCACGGCCCATAACCTCTGGTTATATTGCAAGCTCAGAAAAAGTTTAATTAGCGGAGTTTACGATGAAAGTTCATTCAGTGATGGACATTAAAAGAATCAAACATATCAGCTAAATGAATTTTATATCCTGCTTTGAACTTTTGAACTTCAAAGGGTAGCGATCAAACTAGCATAAAAATTATACCTTTTTTAATATTTTGAATTTGAAAGCTTTGTCTTTGGACGCCATAATAATTCGTAATAATATTAACATTTGAATATGAAAGCAATCTTCGAACACTACTTGAGCAGGAGTGAAAATAGGGCCTGAAAAAATTGCTGCGGAGATCACTTTCATATTCACGTCTTTATCCGCAGTTCAAATATACTACTTTCATATATTCATAGTCGTTTATTCACCACTTCACGGGTTTATTTGGTACCAACTGTTTCGTTTAATAAATAGGCGTTGCCTCGTGTTGACAGATTTATTCGATGACAAGAATCGTGATTGACATTAATTCAATAGATTGATTTAAAGGCGTTAGATTATTATGTTTTAAGTCAGTTTTTCAGCAGAATCGAAGTGAGAAAGAAGTTATTTTTTTATCGTTTTTCTGTCTCTAAATCCGCTTACCTGGAGAATCTGCTAACCCGTAAAGTGAGACTGTTGTAACAACCCGCCACAGAAGTAAGTTTATATTGAAGTTTTTTAATTTAGTTACAAGATAAAGACTTGATTTGCGTTTAATAACAAAACGTCAACCTCCTTATCTGAAAACTAAAAGAGAAATTTTTCTTATCACTTTCGAGGTATTCTTTCATTTTCAGACGACATACTTCATGACTTTGGTATCTAACTTCATCCACAGGTGTAAAGAAGGTTGCAGTGTTTGTCACAGATGGCAAGAGCACTAGAGGAGTAGAATTCACAAGACAGAGTGCTGATTCATTAATAGAGAGAGGTATCACCTTATTCTCTGTGGCTATCTCTGATCACGTTGGTGAAGATGAACTTAACGAGTTGGCAAGTACGCCAAGAAAAAGCCATCAGCTTGTTATAGACACCCCAGGCAAGTTCTTCACAAAAGAGCAGGTTGAACGCTTCGCAAAGGAAATTTGCAAAATCGACTAAACGATAATATTTCACCATTGAAAGCTGATAAAATTTCACCAACGACGTCTGCTACGTTAAACTATACCTTTATTAGAATATTTAACCATTTTTTGAATAAATTAATAAAACGTCAGATTGAAATAAATGTAAAGGAAAAGAACGGAGATGTTGATTGTCCTTGTCAGAGCATTCTGGTTATGTAAGCGAATATGGAAAAAAGTAAAGTAAGCTTCTTTATGTACTTTTTTTCTGGTCTTTACCTTTCTTGATTAATTGACACACTTAACCACACACCATAGTTGATGACCAACTCGAATGAAATCAAAGGGCTCTTGGAGCCAGCTCATTCATGCTATGGCTTAAGTTTGTATCGATTTCTTGGACTTGTTGAATATAGGTACAGTTGAATTCGGTTTATGTGAACTTGCAAAACTTTTAGAATAAATTCTCTCTTATTTTAGGCGGTTGTGTGATAAGAAAACTTGTGCGTTCTTTGATGAGAATTGGAAAAAAGGTTGTGTGGGCTGGAGGTAGGATGGGCAGAGGTCATTGGGCATACAATGTCCTTTTTGTTGGTGTGTGTGTGTTTGTGTAGCCACCAAACAGATGAGTGATAAAACCACCACACAAGTAAACAAATGGCCAGTCACGAAAGCAACTCTTCGCTTTTCCCTATAAAAATTCGCTGGCTCCTCATGTACTAAGCCAGTAACAATATAAGGCACATATGGAAATATCAATGTGTGTACACCCCTGAACATTGAAAATATATCAAGTCGAAGGAACAGTTTTGGTCTCGGTCCGCATTTTTGTCAACAAAATGAACACAGATCGATTTAAACGATGAACCGTACGGACCACGTGCAAAGATGTCAATTGTTTCTCGAATATTGCGTGTATTAAATATCCAACAGTGACATCTCCTTTACATCTCTATCTACATCTACTTTTATTAAGTTAGTAAATTCTGTACCGAAATCTCACCAACCAACTCGCGCGCAAAATGAGAAGACTACATGAAAGCTTGAAATTATATTAAGAACGATTGTGATAAAAAAACGAGGAAAGAATATTCCTCAATATATAGTGCAAATAGTTGTGAACGATAATCGCGGAAAGCGATTGCGCGACACTCGGTAACTTGTAAGATGACATGTTATCACGTATCAGACGAAAACACAGTATAAATTCTCAGTCTAAATTTTGTGCCCAGTCTGCAGTCTGCATTCTGTACCTAGTCTGCATTTTGTACCCGGTCTTCAGTCTGCAGTCTGCTGTCGGCATTTTGTACTGACCCGATTGGTACTATTGTTTTTATTCCAGCGAGCCTCAAGTCCGGACCGAAATATTGGAGCTCAAAAAAATATTATTGTGAGACTATCTTGGCCGCTTTGATTGATGTTTGGTCTGTATGTGGAGGAGTTCACGAGGAAAAGTACAATGTAGAGCAATGATTACTTTATACTAACTGAGGACGAACGCAAATGCGCGGCTTACTAATAAGCTCTTTCGCGTGGTCACAGCGTGTGTTGAAATGAACCCGCTACGGGTCCCCTAGGCGTGAACATTTCGGCTTCTTGATTCAAGTTGCATTTTCAGAAGTTCGGAAATGTGGTTTGAGGTTATTTTTTTTATCAAACCATATTAACATTTAATTTCTTTCCATGGGAGTTTCTGAGCTTCATCGAAATTAATTTTGACTTTCACTAAGTGGGGAGGGGTAGCATGCGAGTCTCAGGCTACTTCCGTTCACGATCCATAATGCAACTTCCGTCCACGGAATACAACTTCCGTCCACGGTCGACAACTTCCGTCAACATCTGCTCCACCACGATACCTCATTCATTGCTTTCAGCATGAATGAGCTAAAAATGAAGAGTGATGATCAACAGCAAAGCTAATCAGTTTAAATTTAGACTAACTACAGTAATAACCAAATCACCTCTTTTGATACACACAGTTACATCAACGTGTCGTGATAGGGTAGATTTGGTGATCAGATGCATTGTTTGCGTCAAGAAATAAATGGCGGGTGTTTTAAAATTCCCAACAGAGAGTTAATGGAAGATCAATATCGAGCTTGACCTTGTTCGACATCGCCAAACCTGAAAGATACTGGAAGGGATAACCAGAAGAATCATGTCTATGAACGGTTCCCCCTCGTTTGCTACCTGACATGTCCAAAAGAACAAAAGTTGAAAGCAAGGGGCCCACGATATATGATGAAAATGAGTTGCTACTTATTGCCGATTTGTTCTGGTAGTGATTATCCCATCGTAAGTCACTGTCAAGTGAAAATAAGACTATCAAATTACAAAGTTAGAAGTAAATCAAAAAGCAATTTATTGATACAACAGTTTCGTCAGTACTAGTCAGTTATGCTAGTGAACCACACGCCTATTTCTATATGATACAGATTCCAGAACGCCTTAACTCAGACGTAACTCACTAAAATCCTCCTGAAAAATGTTTGCTTGCTCTGACTGCAAGTGATTACCACCCAGCATTTCGTAAAATTTCCTTTACAAACATACCCTGAAATATTTCCATACCGAATCTAGTGGCTCTTTTGGTGGATATTAGTTCTGTTATTTCTTCAGTTGTAAGTTATGCGGCAAAGAAATATCTTTCCGCCATTGCTTCACGGCTCGCTCGTAAAAACCTTTCACTCACTTCGCTGACTAATTCATTGACCCAATTTGTCGTAGCTAGTTACAAGCTCATAAAATGGCTCTGTTCAGCCAATCAGAAGGCTACAGATTTAAAAAGTGTGCTCCAGATTTCAGTAATAGGTATTACTGTCTTCAAACATTGACAACCTGGTGACTAGTTATTTCACTTACTGTAATGAACCGAACTGTAGGTAAGTTTATCCGATTTGACTCATTCCAAGAGAAGTTGCTGATGTCACAAATTTCTCTAAATGGAAACTGTAATTATTTCTTGAAGGTCAAAGTAAGGCTAAAAAGTTGCAACATATAACGCTTATGAAAGAAAATCATAACCTGCCTTTTGCTATTCATATATTACTTCACTTCATGTATATAGTCACTATATAGTTATTTAACATGACCTTTTGAAAGATCAGTCTCTTGCACTGGAACAAGGTATATATTGCTTTGGCCATTTTCGTCACTGTGCTCAATTGGGTGTCTGTTGGTACTTTGGTGCACAAGCCTTCTATCAACGAATGGTATCTGATGAGACAAGAGGGAGCTTTGTGTTACGGGATGTGTTGAGTCTGGTAACTGAGAATGCGGAAAGGCAATGTTTGTTGTCTGCTGTTGAACAGGGTGCTGGCTCATTCCAATTTTACTTGGAAAGGGTGAATATGCCATTGGTTGCTGTTGGAGAAGCTGTTGCTGCTGAGGACCAATCATAGAGCCAAGTTGTGGGAATCCTCCTCCATTACTCATAACGTTCATATTAAATGTTGGATTCCCTGAAGGTGTTCCAAAGTTATTTGGCAGAAAAACGGCACCAAGCTGGTTGGCCACAATAATTGGTTCGGATTTAAATGCCCCTGTTGGAGGTGCATAAAGAATGGAATTGTTTGTCTGTTGCTGAAAATGTTGATGAGAAAGTAAAGTGCTGGTCATGAATTCAACTTCGTAAAACTCAAGTGAATCCCCAGGCATGGTTTGAAGGGTAAATACCAGCTTACCAATGCCAAGTTTGTCATTGGTTTTCAGAACTTTGATGCCACCCTGCTTGAGCAATGGCGCTCCATTTATATAAACTGGCTTTGTTTCACTGACAGTTTCTACAACAAAATGACTTTCACCCGTGTAAGGGTTTGTTTGCAGTGAAAGCTTCATGTGTTCCCTTGACACTGTGTCATCATTCAAAAATACCCTTGCAGAATGGCCACGCCCAAACAACACATGCTGGTCAGAGGACTGCTGTATGGGTTCTTTTGGTATTCCTTTAAGCAGTGGAGTGTTCTTTGTTGTAGGTTCAGTGACACTGAATATTATTCTTGGTGGACTAGACACGGTTTCCTGCTCCCTGTCAATTAAATCTACAAAAAGTAGATGTCAGTTAATTGCAAAGTAACAGTAAATAGAGATATGTATGGTTCACTAGTTTAGTTTACATCTGGCACTGAGAAGTAGCTTCAGAGGTAAAACAATACACTGCTTCAAATTTTTATCTAACAGGTTAATTAGACATTCATATGCAATCCAAGAAAGGATGAAAAATTGTAAATACCTGGACTCTGTGCTTTCCTTCCCCAAAATATGAGCAGGTAAATCTTAAAATTCAGGGAAGTTTGTAGAGGACAACACAGCAAAGTTTATTCAGTCTATAATCACCCACCTTGGGTCATTCTAAGTCTAGGGAGCCAGTCCTAAGAGTCACTAAAAGCCAGAGCTCAAGCACACTTGGCAAAACCAACAACAACTATGCAATAATTTGAACCCTTCAATGACTCCTTCTCCTGCAAAGTCTGTTTTGCCACCCACAAAGCTGCAAGTGTTGACATCAAATTGCTTATTAATTGTGGCCATGCTCAGTTACCATTATTGGAGAATTCAGCATCCACTGTGATACCCTCTCTGTCCACTGTGCTGTTGGTAAAATCCCCATCTTCCTTTGTGGCAGCATCTCTATCAACCTCAGACATTTTCGGACTTTCTGCTGACTAGAAATTTGAATGTAAAACTTGTGTAAATTTCAAGGCTCAATCTCAATTATTTGTTTGAAGTACCTTAACCATTCAGACATGGGATCTCTCTTTCTCAAGGAAAAGCTCAGAAGTCCAAATGCAGTGATGTTTTTTAAACAATTAAGCTCATATGTCAAAACTGAAGCAACTTGTCTCTAAAATGAGTTACTTAAGAGTGATCCTGAGTTCATCAAAACAGATATATATTAAGGTTGTATCCAACTTAAAAATTTTCAAACCAATTTAAATTTGATTTGATTAGTCTCAGATCTAATCTAAAACTGATATTAAACAATTTTAAAACAGATTAAAAATTTTATAGCAAAGGAAATGACTGTTAAATGAATCTAGCACTCCTGTAGAGCAGTAAATGAAATAATTAAACAGTAGACTACATGTCCCAAGGTTTTATGAAGTTATAATCCCATGTGTGAGAACAAAAGGAAAGCTTGTATATTGTGAGAAGTTACATTTCTTTTCTTAATCACAGATACTTTGATTTGTAAGCTTTTTAAAAAAATTTGTATTGTATATATGTATTTACATGGGTAAACAACAGATATTTTGGTCATGCTTTTTAACCTTTTAACTCCCAAGATCTAATTGTTAATTCTCCCCTCTAACTGTTGCACATTTCCTTGTAAATTAGCCATGAGATTTGAATAAGTCAAGGCATTCTTATTACCTTCATGTTAGATAATGTTTGGATTTTAAAGGAAGAAGTTACATGTTAATCACTTCTTGTAGCTAAATGGTAAAATCACAAACAAAGTATTAAGAGTGATTGTCAGTAAAAATCAAAGAAATCGTGGCCACGGTCAAAAAATCGATTTCGCTCATACTTTGTCAGTTTGAAGGCCTAGGTAAGTAACTGAAGGATATGAGGTTAGTTTTTTGAAATATTCCATATAACGGCAGAAAACCACGAAAAACGGTCACCCTACCGGAAGCTCGGATTTCACCTGGCGGAAACTCGAAATTTCACACTTTTCAGCTTCTCGCTACACAGACGTTTACATAGCTGTTAATCTTTCTTAAGTATAATTGAATACATTGATTCTTCCTTAGTCAAACCATGGGAATTATTTTTATCTCTGCTTATTTGTGAGCGACCTGAGACCCGATCAAGAAGACACACTTTTCTCATTTACGCGAAGGTGTAAAATAATCCAAACTCAGCGACGAAAAAAGCTGACCGGTAGTTCTTCAAATCTTCTGATATCATAACCAAAGACAGTTCAGTCATTGATTTTAAGGTCTACGGTTTTAAATCTTTAGGATCTAGTAGCACTTTTGCATGAACGCCGATCAAAATTCGATAAAATTCCAATTGAGCGCCTTTGAAATCTACAACTCTACATAACAATGCACTATTGAATAAATTAATTCCTCGGCCAAAGTTTGTACATAAAACATGAGGGTTTTACTTTCTTAGCGGTTTGAACCTTTTAAAAATATAGATTGATGTTAAATATTGTCTACACAAGTAAAACAAACTATGAAACACCAAAATTACCACGAGCTGAAATTAAATCTCACAGGCTCGCTCCCTAATCTGTGTCACGCAAGAGCGACTTCGCTACAATTAGTACAGTAACAAACAGATATTTACATCTGTTAATTTACAATAAGTCTTATTTTAAAATATCTTACTCAACGATGTGCCAGGTTCCCCAGTTAACTTGCTGAAGTAAAAATAAAAGAAAATATCATAATAGCAATTCAAACTGAAACGATAAGAATTGATTTTATTAAGAATGAGAAACTTTATGCCGTCGATAGCCAATCAGAAGTACCTGTTCTCACGAAAATTGCATCGTTCTTTAAATAAATAAATCGAATTATCTTTATCTGTGAAACATTGCATCTAAAACCAGAGTTTATTGTCGGGGAACTTCATAGAACAGCGATGTCTTGCTCGTTCTTGAATATTGTTGGTGGGATTTGCGGCGCAGACGAACGCACAAGTTCTTCAACTTCCGTCACGCCTCTCACGCGGTGTAACAGGGATATCAAAAATCACAAAAAGTCGTTGAAATTTTCCGGAATTGAACGGAGGTAGAATTAATTTTGGCGAGGTGTGGATGTTTTCAAAAGCCGGCGAATTTATCGGATATGACTATCTGTCCGGTTCATCGTGCCAAGTTAGGTTTAGGTTGGCGAAGGACGGGTAATCTTTGCACCATCCCGGAAGTTGTTTCTGGTCACTGCAAGGAGCTGAGGAAGGCACCCGCACTGGAAAAAGGAATAAATTTAATCCAATCCATGAAGATATTTGAGCTTTCAAAACAGCTCGTCCCTGAACAACGAAGCATGTGCACAGTGTTGCCAGCTGCAAGAAGTTCTAAGCATCTTGGAGAGTGAGTGTTCAAGTGCAGTTTGTAACGAGGAGCAGAAACTGTTAAGCAGGCCAGAAATAATATCATGAGCTGGAAAGCCCACCAGTTGCGCTCCGTTCACCAAGATCAGGCCAAATGTTCTGTTCTAGCTAAAATGAAGAGCAAATGCGACGTGTTACTAGTGCAGGATTGGGCAATGAAATTTATGCCACGAAAATTTCGAGAGCCGCAATCAGACTGGTTTGCTAAGCGCGGTTTACCATGGCACATAACAGTTGCCATTAGGAAGTCGGAAGAAGGCGGGCAGTTTGAGTCTCAAACATTCGTACATGTCTTTCAGAACTGTTTACAAGACAGTGCTGTAGTGGTATCGATAATGCAGGATTGTCTTGTTTCGCTGAAGAAGGAAATGCCGGAATTAGAAAGGGCGTTTTATAAACAAGATAATGCCGGCTGTTACCACAGCGGATACACTATCGTTTCAGCAAAATTTGCAGGCGACATTGCTGGCGTGGGCGTGGAACGGAACGACTTTTCCGATCCTCAAGGTGGAAAAGGAATATGCGACCGCCAAGCAGCGACTATTAAAGGAGACATTGGAAGATATGTAAACGAGGGCAATGATGTGACAACAGCAATTCAGCTCAAAACAGCCATAGAGTCTGGTCCAGGATCTTGCGCTAAGGCTAGTTACGTTACATTCAACCCGTCAAGCACTCGGCACGTCAAATGGGATGGTGTAAGCTTACTCAACAACTTCAAGTATGAGGAGAACGGAATACGAGCGTGGAGGGCATTTAATGTGGGTTCTGGAAAGTTGCTACCGTGGTCTCAGTTTGAAGGAGTTTTGCAGGTCCCGGAAACTCTTGAAGTGGTTGATCCCCCATCGCAGAAATTGAGTACTAAGCCATCTTTCAAGAAGGTGAGACACAGAGATGTAAATAAAAAATCTGCAAGTGATCCAAACGCAGCCAGTGATTCCAATAGCCGAGAACAAGAAGATGATGATGGTGAAAACGAGCAAGCCTCGCCGCTTTTCCCTTGCCCCGAGGAAGGGTGCATTAAAGCATACGGCCACTTTGTATCATTACAAGCACATCTAGACACGGGGAAACACAAGCGACTACCTGAACAGGAAACGCTGTATGAAAAAGCAAAACGAGGATATGCTTCAAAGCTAATGGATGAAGGTAGCAGGATTTCCACTGTGCAGTTACAATGTGAAGAACAAAACAGCCAATGCTTTTCGCCCCTTACAATGGGATGGGCACTTAAGACAATCGCAAAGAAGACACGTTTTACGCAAAAACAGAATGAATTTTTGAAACAACAATTTGAAATTGGCGAGCAGAGTGGAAGGAAAGCAGATCCGAATGAAGTCTCAAAAATGATGAGATCTTCAAGGGACGAGTTAGGAGCTCGTCGATTTCTACCAGAAGAAGTTCTAACAGGACAGCAAATCACTGGATTCTTCTCACGACTGGCAGCAAAGAAAAGGCTTCCTCCCAGTACAGTGAACCGGGAAGAGTCGGACGAAGAGACCACTAGAGAAGATGATAGAGCATCACAAGAACAGGTAATCCAATCTGAAATCTGCGCGCAAGTGATGAGAGAGGTTTCCCTTCAGCACCCCATTGTATCGTCTTCGGGTTACAACATCTGTGAACTCATGCGCATGGGCAAGAAAAAGCTGATGTCACTGAGTGTGGACATGCTGCGCAGTATTTGCGATGAACTTGGTGTGGACGTCTCTGATATAACACAAAGACGAAAGAATCCGTTTATTAGTCGTCTTTCAAAGCTTGTAGGCGAGTGCGGCTGTACCTCATAAGCAGATTAATAAACTGTTTTCTGTTGACTAATTATGCCTTGCGCATAATTGTATACAAGATAACATCATTTATTTTCTTTCGAAAAAATCGTTTCATTTGATCGTTATCTTTTTTTAAAAGTGTGTTCAGTGAAGAGGTAGATACACTAATGGTATGGCGACCACCTCAAGGCTGCCACCGAATTAAACCAGCCAACCAGTCCGTAATGTAAGCTAATTACAGTTGTATATCCATTCAAAGTTTTAGGGCTAAAAAGTTTGAAATTGTCTCCGCAAGAAGCCAAGAAAAATTCAAAGTAACAAAGCTTGACGTACAAGATTGATCAAAGATCTACTTAAATATAGTTTTGTGGGGAAATGGCCATATTGGAGTGATGCAACGACCTTAATTGTGCTATTAAACGTAAACATATAAATGTTGATGTGACGTTTCCACTAGTATACTGTGCAAACTGTGCACTTTGTGGGTGGTTGGGGAGAGAGAGTAGTATGGTTGTTAAATCCTTTCCCCCACCCCCTTCCCTCCTTTTTAAATGTCGTAAAAATGACAGTGCACATTATTTATTCTTCGGTGCCCTCTTTGGAAAATTCTTAGTATTTTTCATCGAATATTGTCAAAATTAAACTTTATTTTCTCTATCAATGACAGACTGTAGTGTTGTTTGACAAGCGCAATCAATAAAACATGCAAGTCGTAAAACTCATAGTGTTTTTAATAGTCGCATTGGACAACAGAATGAAGAGGATACAAAACTCATTGGAGACAGTTCCTGCTTGGTAGTACATTTTTTAGTTGTTATTTACCTGAGCCCATAGGGACGAGCTATTTTGAAAGGTCAAATATCTTCATAGATTGGAAAAAATATATTCCTATTCCAGTGCGGCTACTTTTCACAGCTCTTGCTGAGTGACCCGAAACAACTTCCTGTATGGTGCAAAAATTAATACTTTTGAACATGATGTATTACTCAGTAAGTGACACAGGCATAATGGGAAAAAAAGTTCGAGTGCTTCATGGGACAAACATCCTGCATACTGCTAGGATTGGAATGTCATGTGTGGCATACGCGCAATGAAATAAATGTGATGGAATATTTTTAAGCCTGGTGAATAAATGAGAATGATGTATTATTCAGTAAGTGACACAGGCGTACTCAGGAAAAAAAGAAATCCGAGTGCTCTTGGCCATCAGGAGTCGAAACTATCGACATCGTGTCAGGTTATGCCTAAGTGACACGATGAGACGGTACGGGTAGTCATCTCCAATAAACTCGTTGGCTTTTAAAAACACGCAATCTCGCTAAAATCAATTCTGGTTCAAGTCCGGAGAGTTTTTTAGGACTTCGTGCGATGTTTTATATCCTTGTTACACAGCGTGAGAAGTGTGACGAAAGCTGAGTAAGGGTAGAAATTAGCCATTGGAAGTTACTTAGCAAGTGCGTTCGTCTGCGCCGCAAATCCCACCGACAATATTCAAGAACGAGCAAGACGTCGTTGTTATGTATGTCTATTAACTTCGCCAACAACATACTCTGGTAATATGGTTAAGTAGATTTGTTTATTTAGAGAACGATGCAATATTTGCTTTTCGTGGAAACAGTTACTTCCAATTGGTTTTCGACGGCACAAAACTTCTCATACTAAATAAAATCAATTCTAATTGAGCTAGAATTACTATCAAGGTTTTCTTTTTTTTTCAGCAAGTTAACTGGGAAACCTGGCATATCTTTGAGTAAGATATTTTAAAAATACGACTTATTTAAAATCAACGGATGTAAATATCTGTTTGTTACTGTACTAATTGTCGCTAAGTCGCTCGTGCGTGACGCAGATTAGGGAGCGAGCCTGTGAGATTTAATTTCGGCTCGTGGTAATTTTGGTGTTTCATAGTTTGTTTTACCTGTGTAGACAATATTTAACATTAATATATATTTTTAAAACGCTTCAAACCGCTAAAAAAGCAAAACCCTTATGTTTTATGTACAAACTTTGGCCGAGGAGTTAATTTATTCAATAGTGCTTTGTTATGTAGAGTTGTAGATTTCAAAGGCGCTCAATTGGAATTTTATCGAATTTTGATCGGCGTTCATGCAAAAGTGCTACTAGATCCTAAAGATTTAAAACCGTAGACCTAAAAATCAATGACTGAACTGTCTTTGGTTATGATATCAGAGGATTTGAAGAACTACCGGTCAGCTTTTTTCGTCGCTGAGTTTGGATTATTTTACACCTTCGCGTAAATGAGAAAAGTGTGTCTTCTTAATCGGGTCTCAGTTCGCTCACAAATAAGCAGAGATAAAAATAATTCCCATGATTTGACTAAGGAAGAATCAATGTATTCAATTATACTTAAGAAAGATTCACAGCTATGTAAACGTCTGTGTAGCGAGAAGCTGAAAAGTGTAAAATTTCGAGTTTCCGTTAGGTGAAATCCGAGCTTCCGGTAGGGTGACCGTTTTTCGTGGTTTTCTGCCGTTATATGGAATACTTCAAAAAACTAACCTCATATCCTTCAGTTACTTACCTAGGCCTTCAAACTGACAAAGTATGAGCGAAATCGATTTTTTGACCGTGGCCACTTTTTTTTAATTTTCCTTGATTTTTACTGACATTTACTCTTAAGAGTCCAAGCAGTCTAGTGCAGACAATTGTCTTCAGTATCAGGACTACCTGATGCATTCATAATAGCTTGACCTAGCATGCCTTGGGATGTGTTGAATAAACATGGCATCCATTTCTAATTTTGTTGTGTTTCAGCATGAAAGAAAGTACATGAAAAGCGGAATACCCACCCCACCCAGTTTTTTAACTAGTGTATTTGTTATGTGAAAGCCATGATCATGTTTGTGTTGGTTGGTGTTACTGTTGTTTTGAAAAGAGGGTAATTTGGAGCATCAGTTCTGAGGGTAGATAAGCTTTGGCTGCAAGAATACTGTTTTCTAGCTAGATTTCTCTCTCTTCTTTTTCTATCTGCTTTAGTCAAATTGGGGATTGGCAAGAGATTAAATAAGAGAGATGTCTAAGGTGAAATCTCCATTTTCCTTGATGTATTCTATCTTTCACACCCATTGGGTGGCCTAGGTTGGGTCATTTTTCTAGCTTCTGTAATTTTTCTATTTCAGTTGCTTCACTGGTTTCCCTCATGTCAATGGTTTCAATTTGTTGTTTTGGGTTTTATTACAGTCTGTATGTCTTTTTTAATTTAAATTCTTTTCTTGTTTAGCATGATTTTGAAGGTTATTGGGAAAGGCTCACTTAGTCACACCAATCCTATGTGTGTCTGGTTGGGTGGTTCACATTTCTTGTAATGTTTGATGATGTGTGAGTACATGCACTTATAATTTGATCTTTTTCAAGGTGAATATATTTTTCTTCTGACAGACTCATAGTTTCAGTATCTTACTAATTATTGCTGTTCTTGGAGAAAGATGCTTTTGTCTTATCATGAGCATGGGACAAAGAAAAATTCTGAGTTCCCATGAGGACCTCCAATGCCCTACCACTGAACCACAGAGACTCCAAGGTATGCATTGTCTATTACAATGTTCATATGACACGCATCCTGCATGCTACTAAGACCCACAATGTTGATGGCATCATGTTTGTAAATAGAAGAGAGATGATAAGTTTTGACCTCAGTAAAGAAATAGAGAAAGATGTTTTTTCGTCTTGTCACAGGTGTGAGACAAAGAAAAAATACTGAGTCCCCGTGAGGACATGAACCTCAGACCTCTGATGTTCTACCACTGAACCACAGAGACTCCAGGGTGAGCGAGGCCTATTACGAAGTTCATGTCAAAAGAGTCCTGCATACTGCTA